>NW_009628283.1:15288-37580 GCF_000690535.1 Cariama cristata | reverse complement strand
TCCGAAATAATATTGCAGAAATTTGGTATTTATCAGAAGAGATTAATTGAATCCCAACAGTACTGTACATCAAATGAAGGAACAGGGCCCCTATTTATCTCTTAAAGTTCTGAAAATGAAAAACATCTAATCACTAGTTCCCTTTGATGAATGCCTCATTGTTTGCCTCTATGGAGAGGCATTTCATATGGCACTGGCAATACAGTGTTGCTGGGGGGGGGGGGGGGGGGGGGAGGTTGCTTGGTGTGGGGGTTGCAAGATTGCTTTGAGAATTTGAGTATAATTGCATTTACGTCCAACCAGAAAGTATAAGTTTCCAAGATAGAGTATTTTTTTCTTTTTTTTTCTTCCCTCACAAGAAAAAAAAATTGTTCCTAAGGCGGAGCAAGCGGAAACTAATACAATTAAATACTTTGCTTTGCCTGCCAAGGACATTTGACTGCTACTGTGCTACATCAGGTATGTAATGAAAGGCAAATGACAACGAATCTTAATGTGGTGGGGAGCTTGGGTAACTGTAGTTTTATGTCAGGGATAGCTTGCTACAGAAAAGCTGCATTGTATCTAGGATTAGCAGAACTGCAGGATTTCATTAATGACCGAACAGCTTTTTAGCAAAACAAAGATAGTTAGGGAGTAAAAAGAGAACATGACTAGAATGTGTACCACTAATTGGAAATGTATATTATCTTCACTTTGTTAGGGAGGAGGCACCGGGGTGCTCTATATTGTCATCTGGAGAATGTCAATTTGTACAAAAGTTTTTCCCAGGTTGGGATGCTGGACGATGAGGCAGCAACAGCTGGAAATGGCCGGGTTTAAAGTAGACACATTTAACAGGACACATACTGGAGTCAGATGGGAAATGGGTTCCCATCCTGCCAGCGTTGGAGATTGCAAATCTCCACCTCTTCACCCACCTGAACCAAGAAGAAAGGGACAACCTCAGCACGTTTTGCACACAGATTGGATTTCTGCCTTTTAAAAAACCATTCCTCTCTTTTCAAACTATAAATTATATTTGCAAAATGGACTGGCCTTTCAGACCAGAAAAGTAGACTTCCTCTTGGACAGCTACGCTTTTTTCAGACTCATCAGCAACACTTTCTCACAGGCAGCTTCACTTCCAGTAAGTCATAATTTTCATTTGCAAAACAAACTTGACTGGAAAACTACAGCTCTTATTCTACATGTATAGTACCTCGCAAAGTCTATTAAAACCAGCAGGCACTGCTCATTCGGTACTGAGCTTTGTATTGGCCTACATTTCTCAGTCTTTAATTCAGTCTGCTGCCACTGAACTCAGAGGTTTTGTTTTGTTTTTTGTTTTTTTGTTTTTTTTTTAAACCTGTGGAAAATACAAGATGTCTATGGTCATATCCAGCAACTGTTTACTCAGGACAGTGAGAATAATAAATGTGGAAGAATAACAAACCGCCCTTTTTTGCAAAACCTGAAATTATTAATGGGACAGATCCTCCCCGTACACTAAGCTCCCTTTGCAGGGCTTGGGGGTGTGAAATTTACACCCACTCAAATGCTTTTCTACATGGTCAAAGTGGTGTAAAACAGCTCAAGTCAAATGACAATTAAGCTTATTACTTGAGACAGCTTTTTTTTTTTTTTTTTTTAAACTGCTTGCCCTTGACCACTAGGCATAAGGGAGAGGGGGAAGGGAGGGAGGGAAGAGAGACTCCTTAAGACAATTTTGAAACAGTCCAGTACTTTCCTGATCACTTTGCAAAGTTGAAATATGATTACAACCTTTTTGCATACAGAAAGAACCCATTTAAATGAAAAATTAGCTGCCTTAACAGGTCAAGCACATAGTTACATTAATGTTGTGTAGAACAATAAATCAACTTCGATCTCCAATTGAAAAAATGCTAATTTAGTTCAGTGATTCACTGATTGTACTTCCCGTGCGCCCCAGCGATAGAAATCTTTTCTTTTTATTTAATGCGAGACAGTGATTTGACGGCCCTCCTAATGGTGCTTGCAGACTATCAGCATTTCAGTGGAATTCTGATCATGGTTTTAATATTCCATGCAGCTTTGCCCCCTCTGATTTCATGCTGAAACATTAACAAGAGCTGACACTGGAGATTAGAAGCAGACAGCTGGAATGCCAGGTCTTTGTTGCAGCATGGACATGAGCCAACATCGTTCAACCGCAGCCAAGAGGGACCTGGGAAAGTCTTCTTAAGAAGGGGAGGTAGAAAGGGGGAGACAAGGTAGTTTACTGAAGGGCACATACAAGTAGATAATTGCAGAGTCCTTTCATCTCTTAAAGCCAAATTCTAATCAATCCTGGTTTATTAAGAGGAAAGAGGGTCATTAAAGGTAAATTTTGCACTGAAAAAAAAAAAAAAATCACCATTTAAACTCAGCAAGCATAAAAGTTTGCATAGAAAGCAACTGCATGTCCACAGCCACCTCTAATTTGTCTGCCTAACAATCGTGATTATTTGCAGTGCTTCTATTTGAAAATGCAGTGCTGGTCTCCTTTAAAAAAAGATTTAATCCACTTAGTTCCAGGTGAATAAATTGAGAAATAAAACTGGATTTATGTGCTGGTGCAGTGCGTGAACTGTAAATTCCCAGGCAAAAAGGAGAAGGTACTATAACATAACATTCTTGTGTCTAATAAATTGTTTCCTGAGAGCAGAAACCTAATAAAGATACATAATTTCATCCAAGCCATGAAGCAACTCTTATTCTTCACACATTCTTCAGAGAGAAACTTAGGAAGAAGATAAGGGATGCTCTGTGGCAAAGCTGTGTGTTTTTTGTGAGCTATTTTGTGTTTTGTTTTGTTTTTTTTTTGGGGGGGGGATGTTCTTTTAAATAAGGACTCCTGAAGTGTAAAAGTTGTAGAGGACAAACAGAGCAGATATTCAGACAAACTCTGGCTGTGATAAATTCAAATTAATAAGCCAAGGAAGAAATTTCAAATGAAGGCAGGACTGGGGGAGGCTTCTGGGGAAGAAGCTTATCACTGAAAATTATATACCTGGAAAAGTGTGGTAGCCCAAGGAGCAGGGCTCCCTCAGGCTGGACTTGAGCAAGTGGTTTATCACATCTTGACCAAACATGTAACCCTGAGCAAGTCACTTAATTTCTGCTTCTCCCCTTCAAGCTTTCTTCTCTCTTAAGCACATGAACTTTCTCATTTTCTACAGTGAGCCTTGATGGCTTGGCTTCTCTCAGCTCAAGCACACAGTAATACCGATTATTTCCCCAAACAACATTCTCTCTCTCACTACAGTTATCGGTTATGATGAAACGGAGTCAGGTCGCCTACCGTGCTCAGTGCTACCCAAACACATAGGAGCTTGCAGTCTAAACAGTAGGGACAGATGCAGGAGCGCGAGATGCAGTTGAAGAACCCAGTCCCAGTCCTGCAGCAGCTCCTGCCAGAGGGCAAACACGTCCAGGCACAGGCCCTCTCAACTCCAGTGGCTTCGTGCTCGGGGACAGGGGTTCACCAGCCTGGAGATCTTTACAGAGTGGGGACTGGAGTGATTAATGTGATGACTGGCCTTTCAGTTGCTTATTTAATAATTCCTGTCTGCCCCTCTCACTAGCCATTCCTTGTTCCCTTCCTTTTCAATCTTAAAGAGATGCAGAATAATAAACAAAGAGCAAATATTTGCACTAATAATCAAAAGGTGATTTACAGACTCAAAATATTAGTAAAGAGTATGTGAATGGAAAGTATTCTGCTTAATATGTTTTCCTTATATATTTCTTTCCACCAAAGGCATAAAGCTACTTCCTGAAAACTATTTACAATTACCTTCTGCCTCCTTTGATTTCTGTACAAGCCTGGAACAACTCTCTGAGCTCTGTAGAGTCAGCCCAGATTTACAAATCCCATTGTTAATTATTAATCCTCATACCAGCACCTATCAGGGCAGTAATACAAGCGTAACTGAGCCTGCCGAACAGATGGGTAAACTAAGGCACAGGGAGGAGTAAGGACAGCCTCACCAGCAAGGACGCAGCTCACGCTCCAGTGATCACCTAGTGAAGGTGAGGTGATCCAGAAGGTCCAAGATCAATCTGGGAAGACAAGTCTACAGGTCAGGAACAGCAGGACACCCACCCACAGCAAAGCTTAGGTGAATTTGGGGGCCCCACATCTGAGCTTAAATAGAGCTGTGGGGGCAACGGGCAGCAGGCTGCATGGGTGCTCTCAATCCCTGACCCAATGCAAGAGGCAGTTTATTGACCTACTAATGAGTTTCTTCCCCTGGCTGATCACCCTCACTTCAAAAAAAAAAAAAAAAAAAAAAAAAAGTGTGCACTTCATTTCCATTCTGAATTTGCCTGGCTTGGTAACAGGCTTTTATGTTTATCTCTAGTAGATTAAATGACCTCTCCGTATCTAGCATTTTCTTCTCATGAATCTACCAGTGGAGTGCCAGCATGGAGTAATCCAGTCATCTCTCTTTATTCTTTTTCCTAAATAGACAGCTCTTTCAGTCTATCACTGAGAGACACTTCCTTTACCCCTCAAACTACTTCTGTGGCTCTTTATAAAAACATTATCGTATCAGAATTATATGCAGCACCAATTCCTGTAATGACTTTGTGTAAGGGTGGAAATACCCTTTGTCTTGCTACACCCTGCCTTCACATCTGCCTCCTTAAAGGACTGCAGGAGACCTTTAGCCAGAAGCTCATGTGACAGCCTGCACTGAAGCAGCGTCCAGTCTGACCCTCACAGCCTTCTCAAGCTCCCTTCCAGAATTCTGCACCCCTTTTGCAGGCTGCTTTGCAGTCTTATGCAAAGTTAGTGTTGCACTGACGTCTGTGCATTAGGCCCATAGCGCCTGACAGATTAGAAATCTGTCAGCAGAGACACTTTAGTGGGGATGGGGTGTACGTACTTGATATTTCTATGCTAGCAAATGCCTACTTAATACCAATGCAAATGGTTCCTACACCTTTAGACCTGCTGTCATACCTGAACTTTCCAGTCCAGTTCTGGCAAAGAACTTCCATTTCTTGCTTCCCTGTAGGACCCTTCTATGTCTTTCTGTTTGATCTCACTCCCCCTGGCATTATCCTTTCGACAGCCACACAACGCTCCTCATGATGTCCAGGCCCCTGTATTGGAATCTTCTGGGGAAATGTTTTGCTATGTAAACGCAAAACATTGTCATTGTTGCAGTGCCTCCTGTTGTATCTGCTCTCCTTCTGTTAATTGATTCATTGTTGTCTAGACTTGAGCTCATTACAAGGAGTGCTAGGGCTCAGCGTCCTTTACTTGGTAGCTAAGTCAGTCTGTGAACCAAGTGGTAGGGCTCCAGATTGGATAAGGAACATGTTCTTGCAGATGTAAATGGCCTGGGAAGAGAAAATAAAAGCTGAACTAGGTAATGAACGGAAATGGAATGGCCATCATTGAATCCACGAATACCATTG
This sequence comes from Cariama cristata, assembly GCF_000690535.1. NCBI lineage: Eukaryota > Metazoa > Chordata > Aves > Cariamiformes > Cariamidae > Cariama > Cariama cristata. Next base: position 32,147 of record NW_009628283.1, on the reverse strand, counting down.
ACCTTTCTCAGATTTACATCATTATCTAAAGTTCACCAGAGACCTTCCATGCTTGTTATCATTATCCCTCATTAGAAGTCACTCTAGAAACATTAACAAGCTTCTCAAATGGTTGGCTAATTGCTTTAATAAGGCAATATCAATACTAAGCGATAGTTCCCATGATTAGATATAAGCCGGGGGCCCTTCAGGCTATGTCTTCTTGGGTTTTACGTGCTCTATGGGGGGGCCTAAGGGAGAAAAGAAAAAGGCTTTACTTTCAGGGTAAAGCACTCACACTGGACATAAAATGCTCGATGTTGCAGATTGCAGCTATATTTTAAATAACTGGGGCTGCACCATTCGAGTCAATAGATGATACGAACATTTTCTGGAAGATGACTGCACAGTCCTTCATCTAGAAATACTTCAGCAGGTGTAAGCAATCCAAATTTAGAATAGGAAGGTTGGTGATCTTCCAAAGCAAGCCATTTCTCATACAATTTTACAAAATAGATAAAACACATACATATATTTCTCTGGGCTTGATCCTCAGCCAGCACAAACTAGTGCAGCTCAGTTTTACTCCAGCAGAATTTCCCCAATTCATACCAGGTAAGCATCTGGCCCACAATGAATCCAAGCACTAACTTTTTCTTTTAAAGATGGAGTACATTACCGGAGAACAAAGGTGGACCACATGTGCAAACACATACATGCCAAGACAGGCACATCAAACTGCTGTCATCCCTGAAGTCACTTAGCAGTCATGCTCAGAGCCCATGAGTGAGCTAAAACACAGAGCCTGAAATGCATTTTTCCCCATAATCAGTGCTGGAAATAGGGAGATGAGCCAGAAGAATTTTCCTCCTGTATTCTGCTACTATCACGCTGGGTTGCATGTGGGAACATAATGTGCTTCCCATGAGCTGTCAGTCCAGCTCCTTTCACCTGCACTGAGTTTAGACATAAACGTTTTACAACAAATATTTCTTTCCGTATGCTCCACCTCCGCTCTCCTCAGTATGTGTCCCTAATTTCCATTAATGCTCACAGGATGCTTCCAGGGGAGGGCACAGTCCTCCAGAAGATTTTCTCACTAGGAGAATGAACCACTTCTGCGCTACCTGCCACTTATTCTGTCTTCTAAAATGGAAGGATGAAACCAGTACCAGGAACCAGTGCATCAACATTATCTGTCTGCAAACTCCTCATCAGCCTTCACTTGCTGATTTGCATTCAATGCACAAACGTGGAATCGTTTTAAATGGGGAAAAAAGGAAAAAACACACATACAACAAACATCAATACATATTTAATGAGGTTCGATAGCTCTAAATTTACTCAGATCGATCTCAGGAGAGAAAGGCTGACTGTTCAAACTTACAGTAACTTGAGTAAGATTGCATAAGGACGCACAAATACAGTTTCTGTGGACTAGGAAAGGTTTGAGCCGCAGACTGCTCCCAGCTCTGCTGTGAACTTCTGGAACTGTAAGCAAAAGCAAAGAGTTCAAGTCTAAAATAATGGAAGGTTTTTCTTCTGTGGAATCATGACTAAGCTTAAAAGACCTCACGAGTCTTTCTGCCAGCCTCAATGCACTTGTCAACCTAAATCTGAGTCCCCGGTTTTGGAAAGGATATCTGTGTAAGCACATAGGGAACTTTGAAAAGTCAGTAACTATTTAGAAACATGTGAAAACCAAGACAAAATAAAAGAAAAAAAGCTAAAGAAAGGAGTCAGTGTGACTTTTTTCTTTTCTTTTAGTCATCTTTATGGGCTCAAATAAATCTCTAGTTTCTGCTGATGATCTTCTAGAAATAGGAGCACAGAATGGCAGCAGTGAAGTGACTAGTCCAGTGCCTCATCATGAGTCAGAACATTAATGAATGTCTGAAATATTAACATCAGTCCCCTTCATCAACCACAGGGCATCACTGCCCACTAATAAAACCAGGCAGGGGAAACACCCTTTTTCCTTTTGATATTCTCTACTTCTCATAACCCCACAAAATCCTTGTCTACTTTGTTTTCTCTCTAAAACAGGCCAGGGCTAGGATTACCTCACCTACAACTGAGTACATCATCAGATCATTGAGTTACCTGAAATTATTAAATTAAGCAATGCTACAATGCTACAGCGAGAACCAGCAGTTTAGAAAGGACAAAAAAACCATCTGTGGAGTGGGTGCATCTACGGACCCAGGCAATGGGTCTGCCTACGGAGAGCAGGACAAGAGCCATGGGCACGTTGGGGCATCAGTAGAGGCATGGACACACTCGGGGACAAGGGTCTCTTGCAGCAATGAGGCATTTCACAGGAACTGCCCAATGAGCTGTTTTTTGCAAAAGCATTTGGTTTGGCATCGCAGTCGCTTCTTGCTAAGGATCCTACTTTCCATGGTAAAAATAACAGTAGAAGTGAACTGGTGCACGTGAGAGAGAGGGGTGGAGAATGCGCAATCAGCTCGCGTTCCTCTCACTTCTGTATACATCACGTTATTAACTTTAATGGCACGACTCTGTCTTTTGTGAGAGAAAGAAGAGCAGAATCAGGCCATTAGAGAGCAGAACAGATAGAGCAACCCTCCTATTTAATGGCAGCAATGAGTCAGCTTCATTATGGGGACAAAAACACCTTATTTCAGGAAATAAAGTGTTCTAAGAGCTGGATATTTACATTTACTGTTTTATATCCTCCTTCAGGGACCGGTGCTAAAATGAGATACTTCTCTGAGAAGTATCAAAGATGAGATACCTCCAGGAAAGGCATCGGTACTTCTAGAAGTTATTACGAAACTGCGACAAGCTGAACATCAGCTTTGCTTGGTAGCTCTCACTACTGATCCTCCCCACAGGCATCGACAAACGTGTGCGCAGTCCTGCAGGACCAAGCTGTCTCCGAGGCTCTAGCTGGCAGAAAGACACTTCTCCACTCTAAGTGGGACAAAACTTTCAGCTTTTTCAGCAACAGTGACAACTTCTGCAATTAGTTCCGTGTTTTCCGAGACACAAGTCTGCAGCACATATAAAATGGAAACAATAGGGCCCTCCCAAAATAGACTGGATTTCATAACAGACTAAATACTGAGCTATTGTCAAAGAGTGCTATTGTACAGGGCCATGGCAGAACATTTGGCTCCAATACTGAGTAGTGAGGGCCATGCCTATTGCATTATAAAAAATGCTATGGCATCAGTTTTCACTTTGTGATGGTGTTTACTCGGCAGATAATAGCAGATAATTCCTCCAGACATTCTGACAGCTTCAGCTGACCAACATATCCAAGTTCAGGTTTCTATACTACTGAAGAGAGGATTTTTTTACCTGTTTGTTTCTGTCAAATATCTGTTAGCAAATTTAGGGGAAAAAGAAGCCGTAAATAATATAATGGACTGAGAGGCATTTTTAGTATTGATGACCTTTAAAAAAATGGAAAAGAAGTTGGCTTTTAAAAATGAAATAAAGAAGATAAAGTCTTCTTTTTTTGTTTTTGTCAGGAAGTCTCTATCAATAGCTTCACTTCAGCTTCTACAACTTATATTGGCATTATTGAGATCAAGTGGTCATAAGCCAACTAGTTAGCAATTCCCTTCTAGGCAACATATATGCTTTGAATTCAGCCTGGCAGTAAGTATTTTAAAGGTACACTTGGAGGAAGTGCATCACTTTTAAGGGAAGCCTGCTGAAATGAGATGAGCTCTGAGGATAAGGTGTTGCTGAATGTGATTATACACAAAATGGATGTATCCCACTGGCAAAAGACAGAAGCCTGGAACCACATCCAATGCCAGTTGAAGTCCATCAGAAGACTCAATGTCCACTGATTTCAGTGACTTTGGGATTAACCTCTATGTTTGCAAATTACCAGAAGCAAAAGAACATAATTTTACCTCCCCAATAATCCTAAACCTTGCTTGCAACAATTTAACAAATCAAAAAAAGGTCTCCAAGACCATTTCTGTTTCTCAATCATCCCAGCCCATGGTCCATGAAGTGGATTATTCTGTTGCTGATTTTGTTTGTGCAGCTACATTCTGGAAATGAAATAGTTACCAAACTATTTAAACCATTGCGTGTGAGGAGGATCAAACCAGCATTTTTGTTCATCAATTCAGATTAAAAATTTAATTTCATGGTACAATAAACCCATACAGAGTTATATCTACTAAGGTCACCTATTTCTTGTACTTCAGATTACTTTAGTTATTGATGACTGTAAAACTCTTTAGAAGATAAGAATCACAACTTCAGACTTCTCAGCTCTCACAGTTTTAATGTTAGACACAATTTTCCTGACTCTCAAATACCTTGGACTTTATGTCTGTGAGTCGGGGGGGCGGGGGGAATTAAACTCGCTTACTCTCTTTCTCTCTCAGTTGCTGCCTGGAATTTTTAAATAACGGAGATCTGGCTTTAATTGAGGCTTTCATTGTTTGAAAAGGAGCTACAAGTATTTCTGAACTAAAATATTTGCATAGTTTCTTGCTCACTCTGCTAAATCCTGAGAGGTGCTGGATGTCTCACTGAACTGTCCCTTCTAGAGAACACAATTACTATCCTGTTGCTGTAATAGAAAAGATTTGAAGAAAGGTCTTCTGAATACATATTTAACATCTAAATGTTTTCCTTGCTGTCTTTGGGCCAAGTTCTTATTCGATTGTTACTCAAACAAAACTCCCATTCATGTCAAAGCAAGCCAGCCTTTCATTAGCTCAGGAATTTAGTAAATTTGTGGTTAGTGCATCCAGAAATTGGTAGCATTTAATTGATCAAATAAAATAATTTTTAAAAGGGATTTTCACCACTGAAACAAAGATGTGTGGCCATTTGGAAACACTTCAAAATAAACTCGCTGTTTTAGCCAATCTTTTCTTTTTCTTTCTGTTTTTTTTTTTTGTTTTTTTTTGTTTTTTTTTTTTTTTTTAAAAATCTCTGGCTCTTAAGTGCTTATTCCTGGGTACTGTCAAACACATTGCCTGGGAGGAGTGGTGTTGTCCCAGTAATCTGTGACTCGGGAGGTGATTTTTGATATAGCTGTCTCAGACTCACAGAGGGCCTTGAAGAACAGGCCTTTGTAATGTCCTGATAGTGAAATGGAATCAAGCACAGGACAGCGTGTTTCTGGAGGCAGATATTACTATCATCTTTGTTCTGTGCCATAAAGAGTACAAAGTATCCTACATCACCTGCCTGCTAATTTGCCTGTAACTCCTGGTTTCATTTGGATCTAGCTTTGGATATCCCAGAACAGAAGCTCAGCTTGCTCAGGCACAATTTGCTCAACAAATCAATGCTGTCTTATTCTCATCCTTGTTGTCCTCTAGGTGTGAACAAATACTTGGTTCAATTCTTTTTTTCCAATAATTTTCCACGAGCTGGCACTGAAATGACTAATCTGTAATTCTCCACTTCCCGGACTTCACACCTCCTCTTCACAACTTTTTTTGGAGCTAAGCATCACACGTGTCCTTTCATAGTTGTTTCTTCCCTCATCCTCCACATGCTCTCACAGACAGAGCTGTTAACAGTGCAGAGATTGCACTGAGCAGGCTGTAACTAATAGAAGACGAAGTTCATCAGGCCAATTGCATTTCAGACATCTAACTTTCCAACACTACCCAAAAACAAGCAAAAAGAGGCACTACGTTCAGATTTTTCACCATCATGCAACATCATCGCTCTTCCTTCACTGCACAGGAGATCAACTTTTCCCTTGGTCTTTCTCTTGTTTCTAATAAGTTTACAGTCAAATGTTAACTTGTGTTTAACTGCAAATAGTTCCTTGAAATTAAGGAGGAATAAAAGGTTTACATGACTAGACAGTCAGAAGTACTTTATAATTGCTTAGCAGCAACTGGAGCAGAGAAAGGAAGCAATGGACAGGACAGGACTAGTCCAGCCAGGGTTACCTTCAGTTACCAGGGTCTGAAACACTGAAACTTTTATCTATGGGGTGGTCAGCATCTCACAACTGAGTTTGTCGCCTATCAGCAGTGGAAATGGAAAGTGAGAATAATCTAATCCAAAGTCCACTTTGAATAATGACCCGAGTCTGCAAACTGGCAGTAACAACCAATATGATGAAAAAAAAAAAGCTGAGTTTATTTCAGCCTGTTGTTTCATAAATAAACAAATAAACAAAAACTTGACTATCTAGAAAATATTTAACTTCTACTGCAAGGCAAACAAAAGCTAGTTCTTTACATGGACTCAGATGAAATTTAAAACATACCCTCTTTTTGAAATACTGTGCTGGAATCGTATGCGTGTATGTGTATGTATGCATGTACATATGTGTCTTGTATTCTTTAGTTATGGCAGGAGGGAAAATATGAAGCAGACTACAGCAAGGTTTGGGAGCTGCTGGACCTGCATTTTCTCTTGTAAATCAGAAATGACTCCACTGAAATTATGTTCTCAGACCTAGCAGCGTTAATCTCCATCTCTAATTGCTGTCATTCCACCCGGTCTGTGATTCAGTGCTCCAAAGCAGGGTAAATCTTTGACTCTGCGTACCTACACACTCCCCTCCCTGTACATATGCCAGGGACCCGTCCTGTGACCAGATATACCAGCAAACTTGATTCCGCAGTTGATTCAGTGCAGAAACATATGCTTGTTTCGTATCTAATCTGTGACAGCATATGCGTCTTTTATCCACTGGCCTCGGGAACTGGAGTGTGTTTGTGCCATGCGCAGCACTATTAGGTATTTTGTTCAAGAATGTCTCTGAAAGAGCTGTCTTGTCTACAAATTGGGGAGATATTTTTACTGCTGAACGGGAGCAATCTCCATACTCCTCTTCCTGACCAAAGGGGAATCTACAAAGATAGCATTTTCAAGCAGCTGGAATGACTCATGGCAAGGGGATGGAGCCATGTTGTCTCGGCATGGGCAGCTATTAATGGTCCTCCCCTGTAGTTGGCCCTGGATTCAGTAACACGATTATTCATGCTACTATATATCAAGTTCATCACACGAATTGGTAACCCAAAGATGAGTTCATGCAGGGATGCCAAAGGGAATAAACAAAGCCCCCAAAAGGTACCAATTGCCTGGGATTTGCAACGAGAATGAATTCATCTGCCTAGGGGAGAAATGTTAATTTTCTTTTTAATTGTACCACAGCCAGGTAAACTGAGAAGAAGGACAATGACCAACAATGTGTTCAGGAAGGACATGAGACACAAGCAGGAGGACTTTTTTTTTTAAGGAATGTTGGAAAAAAGAAAGTGTGGGGCCGATCCCTACAGGGAACATCCGCCTCATTGCTCAACAGCAGGACTGGGAAGAGCCAGGAGAGCTGGCAGTGCCTGCATCTCGCTGTTGTCTCTGTGCACAGGACTGGCACAGCTGCCCAAAGGAAATGTAGTGCTTTGTGGTCTGTTAAGTGTTAATAGGTAGTGGTAGTAGGAGAGGAAAACAGGACAGGTTGGAATCTAATATTCTCTGGTGGTTTCAAGCTGCTGGAATGGTCTTACAGGATAGATCAGATAATAGAAAAGAAAACGTGGAACTAGGTCTGGTGTGTGCTGGACCTGGCTTGACCCTATGTAGCCTAAACTCCAACTATCTCCAAAAAAGGTGAGGAATTAAAAAGTGCTTTGATTGTCCTCTGAGGTGGGGCAAGCACGGCCGGGGATTGAGCTTCCATGGTTCCTTCCCACCAGAGTAGCAAAGGAGTGATGGGGTACAGAGGTGAAATAAGCAGTTCCACAGATGTCTCATCTCTGATGAATCACTTCCTTTCAATAATTCTTGTTTTCCTTTTCTGGATCGATACCAACTCTCCTCTGTCAACCTATCCAGGAATGGGTACTGAATTTTTATTTTAGTCATTCAGTCATTTAGAATGCTTTAACCCTAGTCTGGATAATGGCACAGATTAAGAAAGCCTTGCTCAGTTGAGATTAATACCCTATATACTCTGCTTTATTATGTGAAAGGAGCTCATCCTAACCTGAACATTCTCTTACCTGACTGTTACACAAGCAGTTCGGTTCATTGTAATTGCTTCCTGAGACTCAATTGTTTTCAAACAATGAAAACAGGCACAGAAAGTACACTTTCAAATATCCAAAATATTCATTTTGGATGCTTTAAAGACTATATTTTGACTTCAATTATAGCTAAATGGCAGTAGAGGCTAAATTCACATTGTTTATTTAATTAGCTGCCATATTTATCATATAAATAATTAGTGTGCCATACCTGTTCTGCTTAAATTCAGATTATTGCTCTGGAAGAGGGGAAAAAGTAATAATGGTTGCGGGGTAGCATTTGAAGGAAGGCATCAAGGCAAACTCTCTATTTCAGGCAGCCAGACTGTTCTCTAGACACGAGCTCTGGCTCGTAGCAAAAGTACAGGTATTGCAGATTTACAAACCAGGGCTTGGGGCATTCCCGTACCGAGCACTGATGTGAAGCCAAGTTTTGTGGCTGTTCTTTCCCTGCGGAGTGAGCCAAGGTGGAGCTCCATGGGTACACCTCTTTGGAGGCGGGAGGGACACAGGACTCTCAGGAGACAGGTCTATCCTTACTCTTGCTGCAGATTCCTCATCCAACATTAGCATTAAAGCTCCACTTTTCAGTTTTCCCACCTCTAAAACGGGTCAGGGAGGAGCAGAGGATATTCCCTGTCTCCCAAATCATGTCCTTTAACTACACCCATCCCTTCCCTCTCACTCATGAAACAGTTCTGTGCTGATATTTCCCACCATCCAGTGGATGTTGCAGGATGAAATGTAGTAATGCAAGATGCTGGCAATCAAAGACAGCAGAAAACTCTGGAAACTTGCTTTGCAATTTGATCTGAGCGCTGTTTGTTTGCTGGAAGGACAGAGCAGTGCCCCTAAGATTTAAGGAGTACCTTGAAGAGTAAGAACCAACAAGTTTACTGCTATCCGTTCCAATGTTATTAAATGTAGGGGCTGTATAATGTGACCAGCAATTACTAAGATAGAAGCTAGGTTTTGCAGAGAAATAAGTCAGCCTGTACTATACCTTTGCCTCCTGTTCATCACCTGCATTGCTCTCAGCCCAAACTGTCAAGGACTACGATGGATTTACAGCAGGGATTAATTTAGGTCCCGTCTCGCAAAGTTCTCACTCCCTAAAGCTGCTTCATTTTCCTTTGAGTTTTGAGCTCATAAGTCGTTTTCCCTTGGTGTTTGGAATATATGCAGGAAGAGCCAGTGGGGCTAAGAGAAACTACAGATTTAACCTGGATCTAATCGCAGCAATTTGACATCTTGTCTCAGTAATAAATCTCTCCTGTATGGCCTTCTGAAGTCAGAGGAGACACAGGAGAAAGAAATTGTAGCAGAAAAGAAAGGAAACAAAGCAGGACAAGCCTCCCTCTCCTCAGTGTTCTCACACACGGACATCAGCCCAGCCAGCTGAGATTGTAAAATATACGTATATCTACCAACAGTCTTCTATCATCACACAATGAAGGGAAAGACGGTACCAAATGGCAATTCATCCCACTGCTCTTAAGCACTCCTATTAGGACAGAATAAATCATCCTCTGGAAGTGCTCATATCTCTCCACTGAGACAGACAATTCACCACTGAATAGGTGGTTAACTGAGACTAGGTCCAGAGCTATTAGATAGACAGACCTCTCTGAGATTTATCCCACTCTGCCTGACACTATCAGGTTGTCCACTGGCACCACCGCCTGAAGCTTCACCCTCTTCAGGTAGACTGTGCAGCTTTACATCTGCTAAATGTTTAGCGGATATTTAGTTACACAGAAAGAAATAAGTGAACGGGCATCAATCTTCATGAAAAAGGTGGCAGGAGGTGACATCTGCCCTCCTACTGCAGGAGGCTGTGATGGTATATCTGTTTTTTAGAAAAAAACATCCATATTTCAACCCTAGCTACCGTCATGGAAAAATGACACTGCAGGAAAAGGGAGATTAAGATGCATTCAAACGGCAGTTCAGTATGGAAAGCCATACACAGTGCTATAGCAATAGTAAAAGCAATAAAACCAACTATCTGGGGCTGGCTAGCAAACTCCCAAACCAACCTAGTCAATCTCCAAAAGAACTAGCCAAAAGTAAGATTGCAATATGGTTCCAGCCTGAGTGATCATCTAGAAATGACCTGTCCCATCCATTGAGATGCAACTACTAAGCACACAGTAATTCCTACAAAGCAATGGCCACATTTCATTACGGAACAGGATGGGTTAAGCACGAGTACTGGACAATGTCCATGGAAATACTGAGTATTTGGTTGTTTCATCGTGAACTGTCCACGCCTGAAGCAAAACATCTTAAGATGCCAGTCAAAGGAGAGCTGATTTTTTTGTAGTGCTCAAGTGGGAGTGAACGCCTGCAACCTGCTTCAAAAACGTAGCTGCTGAGGGCAGCTGATTAGGGAGAGGACGTCACAGCCTCGGGGCACAATTAACACAGACCCTTCCACCTGCTCTCCTGAGCCTACAGTAGGGATAATTAGTAAACCAGTACCTGAGCATCACAAGGTGCAGGTTGGCTTAGAAGCCAGAAAAGGATCAAACCGGATAACTGAGGATCTGGCCTCAGACAGCCTGCAGGCTGAGAAAAAAGGGCTGGATTCAAACCAGAGATGGCATTCGGTACCTAAACTTGGACATAAAGAGGTTCTGCTTTAATATGTGTTATTCCAGAGGCTAGAGACCTCCTCCAACATGCAGCAGATCCAGGTTCAGTCCTGTCCTTCGCATCAGTGTTTCCCGAGAAATGTTTCATCACCTGCGATTTCAGGGAGAGAACTGGTGTAGAGGCTCCTGAAATCTGGACAAAACCAGGAGGGCACAAGGGCTGGCTTGGGTCCAGGTATGTATATAGTCCTATTTTCCCCCTTCCTTCATGCAGGAACTGGGAAGAGATTTGCATTTCTTGCTACCACTTGAGCAGGCCGGGACACGGATGCCTGACCTTGCACAGCTCTTACAAAGGAGCTGTGCACAGAACATCTGAAGGACTAACTCATAAAGCAAACTGGAGCAATCAATACAGGGAAATGATGAAGACCTGAGCAAGGCAAATGGTGTTGACAGGACTAGGAGGGAGGGATTATTTCTTGGGTGATAAAAAGAAACGCTAATGCCAGAATCCCAGGCAGCTTCCAGTAGCAGAGATGGGACAGAGACAACCAATATCATGGCAAACAAGTCATGAATGAATCAGCATCTGCTACCAAACCTTGTTCTCAGGTTTTATACCCTGCTCAACCAGGTATTTGAAGCGAAGTCTGCAGGATTTTTAGTTCAACAAACTTTGCTGTGAATCAGCATCTGCTACCAAACCTTGTTCTCAGGTTTTATACCCTGCTCAACCAGGTATTTGAAGCGAAAAGTCTGCAGGATTTTTAGTTCAACAAATTTTGCTGTGACTAAAAATCATCCCTGTGGCTCTCTACCCTCATGAGGAATGACAAGAGGAATACACCCTTCTTTGCTGAACAAGGTCCAGTTCCTCCTAGACAACAAAATATCGAAGGTCAGAATTTTTATTAGCCTACTCTCGACCTGCCTTAAAATGGCTAATGACAGATCCCTAGAGCTTCACCTTGACCTTGGCTTGTCCTGCATATTCTTTAATTGTAGGTAATTATTTTCTGCCCTTTGGGTTACACAGAATCTTGTGAAGGAAACCTCTAAGAAAGGAGAGGACTGATTTCTAGCTTGATTAATGAAGATAACCAAACTCATTTGTAACAACATGGAACTTCCTCCTACATATTATTTAGATTTTATTCTTCAATTATTTCACTCTGTTGCTGTTAGGCATGTAAATTTGAACTAGTACATTTATCCAAGTCTGTGATAAATTCTGGTGTCTTGACTGTGGTACAGTAATACTGTACCTCAGTATCTCCTTGTGGCTAAGTAAATTGTATTATTCTGAAGAATGGGTAATAATAAGAAATATTAGATATTTGGCCATGAAATTTTCAGAAGAAAAACAGTAATTTCCCTTTGTTTCAAATCTTCAGCCCTGTAGTTCTGAGAACAGAACAAAACATTGCTTTAAAAAAATCTCTCCCATTTTCACTTCTTATCTCTTGTTGATAATATTTCGCCAGTGGGAAAAAGGAAAACAACTCACAATACTCTATTTGCAATTTCTAACAAGCTTCCTCTTGAAATATCCACTTTAATACCTTTTTTCATAATTTTTTTAAAAGGAAAAGAGTAAAAAAACTGAGCCGAAATAAGATGTTTGAAATTATTTTTTGAAAGAAAAAAAATGCTAAAAGCTTTCTAGTATTTTCTCCTGAACCTTGTCACTTCTGTCCTGCAGACAGCCAGGCAGGAAATGTATTTTGTCTGTGGTATATGAAAAATCGTGACAACTATATGCATTTTTAAAATAACAAATAACAAGTCTGTGGGTTTCTTTGGGCACGGAGGGAATAGGAGAAAGAACATAACTTTCTTTGAAGGTTAGAAAACATGTATCTAGTCCTGAAGTTCTGCTTGTGTATTACCTATCTGTGCATCCATCTGTTATGTACACTGGATTATCCTGACCTTTTCGGCATTTTGTATGTTGATTATCTAGCAGCTCCATTCCTCCGATGATTACAACTTCCTCAGCTTGTGGGAAAGGGCTGGGATAGCCAGTCAGTCAAACTGCAGAATAATGAAAAGGTCAGACCAGTATAGCACACAACCGTACTTCAGAGGCTACATCAGGCATTAGATTTTGGTACCTCATCTTCATAAGAGAGACTGTAATGAGGTCAGAAATCAGCACAGTAGTTGCCAGACTGAGGGAACGACTGGCATAGAAAACCAAAAATCTGAGATATGCTACAGTCCTGAAATCCTTTGGAGCTTTGATCACAAGGGCAGAGAATCTAGTTCATACCACCGCTTTGTACTGAAGATGTGATTCTTATGCACTAAAATGAGAGGCAAAACCGAGCAAATTCTACTAGGTGTGTTAGAAAATATAATTTTTCCTCTGTGAGGAAAAGGAAGAAAAAGAGAGCTCAGGGCAGGCTTAACTAACTACAGTGAGGTTCAGGGTGGCTTGTCCCAACCGGATAGGTGTTTTGCCACAAATGACAAAAATACTACTGTAATACAAACACACGTTGCTCCACAGTTGAGAAATAAGAAAACATGCCCCCCCAGTGCCCCTCTACAAGCTGTATAGGACAGTGGGATATAGCTATTCACTTTAATTATGAGCTGTAGTGTGGGATCTGCAGGAGCCTACACCGCGCACAGCAAGGAAGCAGTACCACAAAACAGTTTGTAACTTAAACATGCACGTCTTCCAAGGCGTACCAGGGAATACAGACTACTGTGGCCACTGGTAACCAGCCATTCACCATTAAGTCTGATCTATCAGCTATGTCTTCTGGCTGAAAAGACTCATGCAGGAACTTGACAACAGCAAGCCCTTGGGCTGAAAAACACTGGTATCACTTGAACACGTGTCTATAATCCGGCTATATTCCACATTACACCCCTGCATTTCTCATCCTCTGTGCCTCATTACAGCTGCCTTATCTCCCACCGTGGCTCACTCTTCTCCATCTTCTCGCCCTTCATTTGCAAAGCATCACACTTCTATGTCCTGTCTCCCTCCTCCTTATCTATCCAGCAATGGCATAGGCAGGGCTGGGAAAGCATCCCCTTTGTTGTTTCCTCCCTTCAGCACTTCCATCCCAGAGCAGAAGTGCTGTCAATGTCTGAGGGAACGCTCCTGACTTGCTTCAGTGCAAAGTCAGCCAGGATGGCAGAAAAACATGGCTTTAAAAAAAAATCATCAGCCATTGGGAGTTTAATAAACAGATTGGGAAGCTAGTCTGTTAAATACTGAACCTGGCTGCACACCTGCACGTCCATTCACAGACGTCACATCCTCAGAGAAGGAACTGTCTATTACTTTGTATACTACCAGGGCTCTGAACTTGCTTTAATCCTAGATGCTGATCCTAAACATCATGTAATAACACACACTGACAAAATGCACGGGGCCTTTCGCACGTCAAAGAAAAATAAATTAAAAGAAAAGAAAGAGAAGTGAAAAGTATAAAGGGGATTTCATGGGATTTGAGTGCCAAACTCCAACAGGCTCTTCTGAAAATCCCAGCTTAAAGCAATAGACTTGTATACTTGCATTTCTTTCTCCTGATGTCAGTAATAATGACTGCTGAATTAGTTTAAAGATCTCACATATTGCTCCAGGTTTTGTTTGTTCATTTATTTTCTGCATTTTATGCTCAAAAAGTTAATAAAGGGAAAATTCCCCTTCAAAAGAAAGGAGAAGAGAAAAGATAAAATCAGAAAGAAAAGACTGAATTTTTATCCTATTTAAATCCACAGCTGATAATTGAAGAGGAAAGCTGTTTTAAATGAAGGATCCATTTGAAAGATTTCATTTCTGTGTTCCCAATTATGTACTGTATATTCCAGAAACAGGTTCAAGTGCAGGGCTCTGGCAAAGTCCATGCTTAAAATTCAGTACAGACTTAAAGTCCATTGACTCCAATGAGACTTTTCTATTTGCTAAAATTTAAGCCTGAGTCGTGCTCAGCAGAGTTGAAATTAAGCGTGTAGCTAGGCATCTGCTTAAGTGTTTTGCCTGGTCAGTGCATTTATTGCTGAACCCAGCACTGGAGAAGGCTAGGGGAAGACAGTAAATGTGCTGAGAGACCAGAATTTTCCCCACAAAAAGTTCCAGAGACCTCCTTAAGTTTTGAAGTCAAATTATCACTTGGTCCATCCAAAAAAGGACTATGAGCTATAGTCTGAATTTCATCTGAATGAGACATCCAGGAACTGAAAACTCCCTGCTTTGTCTGGAGAACCTGATTCATCATGAGGTGTCCATCTCACCCTTTGCCCATCGTTGCAGTATCTGGGCTGTCAGCACGTTTATTTTTCACTTCTGGACTTCAAGCAGGACGAAAACAAAACGTGCCACAAAACCACACAAGAGGCTGAGTTTGATATGTCAGGCTTTGATGCAAAGGAAAAGTTTCCAGAAAACCAGCAAGCTATTTCCCTGTGGGATTTTTTTAGTCCACTTTGAAAGACTCAAGACCTCAGGAGGAAGTACATAGTCCAGCAGTTAAACCACAAAACTGGCCATCATCTCGGCCCTAACCTTGCCCTTCCTGAATTACTCTCTGTGACCTTGAGCAAATCGCCTCCAGTCAGACCTTTCACACTCGAGGGCCTTCATTTGGCCCCCAAATCCCTATTAACCGAGGAGCTGACTCTCGAAGTGCCAGCACAGCATCGGCAACGTCCAGGCGGGCTGCGAGAGTGCTACCGGCACTCATTTACCTGAAGATTTCGAGGGAGATGCAGGCCCTTCGTACTGTGCAATACCGTGAACGCTCAAAAATGCAGACAGTGGTCCGAATAATATAAAAACCGAGTGTGTTATTAGTGCTGTCAATTTAGCCAAGAATGTTATGGCATGTGTGTCACTAAGAGAGACAGAAGCTATTATTGAAATGAGATTAGAATCGTTTTGAAACATCAACAGTGGCATTATAGTTGGTAACATTTCCATCTAAAATAGATGACATTGATGCTATACAATCAACAATGCCACTGGGAATACGATATAGAACAGAAGACTAGATTGTTTTACTCTATATTGATTTTCCCTTAGTAGTTTTTGATTAACTGTCAAATCAATTAGCCTTCCCCACCCAAACATCATACCACATTGCTATATTTTTTGGTGTCCCCCTCACAAATTCTCTGTTCAATAGCAAACAAACAAGAGAAGCCTGGACTCAAGTGCTCAAAAGCGCTCTGAAACAGGGGTTTTACAGGCAGAGATAAGTCCCCACAGATAGCCTGCTTCTCCTCATAATGCTGGAGTCCAGCCATGTTTTTATTGAATCAGGTTCTGAAGCTGTCTAAGGCACTAAGAGATCTGATTATAGCCTTGCCATAATGTCCTTTTAAAATAAAATGCGTGGCATTTTCACGGTGACATAATGTTCTTTAGGCTCAGAAGAGACAGGGTGTCTAGAAGTTTTCGACTGGCTTGGCCTTCCCATATTGCAAAGGGAACACATCTATCTATCTATCCACCCATCCATCATAATTTCACGGTTCCTATACAGCCAAACACCTTGCTAGTTTTATTATCTTTATCCCACAACAGCCCTACAGAAGCTGTAGGAAAATGCCGTTATTACAGATGGGGCATTAAGGGGAATCAATGAGAGATCAGGGAACTTGCCCAAAGTCATAGGCAGTCGCAAAACCCATCTGGTTTACTGTGGGCTTCCCAGTCACAAGGCCCCTGCTTTTTCCTAACCATTCCAGTCCAGGCGGAGGGACACAGACAGCACAGAAAAGAGGGTTTCAATCTGCAAAACAGAAGTTGATAACTCATTCAGCTCCCGTAACTGCTTCACACCTATGTAGCAGCGACTGGTAGTACAGAATCAGAAAGCTCAGATCCAGACTGAGTCTAGATCTGAACTTTTCAGAAGTCCAGAAACTTGCTGGGCCTTGTCTTTTGTTGCACTCTTTATTCATTAACCACTCTCTCTCTTCTACACCTTCTCTTTGTTTTTCTAATTCAAATTGTTCGTTGTAGACATCAAAAATCTGCCGGGGATCTTGTACTATCTACTATATCTACTAGGACTGATAAATTGGACAATATATATTACTATTTGCATTGCACCAATGCTTATAGGGTCCAGCTGGGACCAGGCGCCTTTTATGTTAGTTTGTACA
Organism: Cariama cristata; assembly: GCF_000690535.1. Classification (NCBI taxonomy): domain Eukaryota; kingdom Metazoa; phylum Chordata; class Aves; order Cariamiformes; family Cariamidae; genus Cariama; species Cariama cristata. Next base: position 15,436 of record NW_009628283.1, on the reverse strand, counting down.
GACACGCAACAGAAGCCTGCTCCAGCTGTGAAGTTCTGGCAGTTTGAATGGGGACGGCAAAGCAAGGCAGGGAAAACTCAAAGTCACGCAGCAGGTGAGTGTCTGAGACAGGTCCTGGGTGTCCCAGTTCGCAGTCCTGTGCCCTATC
>NW_009628283.1:8072-15257 GCF_000690535.1 Cariama cristata | reverse complement strand
CTCTTCCTTGAGAGGCCATCATGACGGATGCCTTGGGACTACACACAATAAGTAAACACCTCTAATAAAGACGTTCACCGTTCCACTAAAAACAAGATCAGCCGAACAACTTTAGAGGACTTCATTTCCCTCCTGCCTGCTCCCCAGCAATTCCCAGTCCCCTAATGAGGGAAAAGGATCTTCATCCAAGTCAAAGCTGCCCCCGTGTTAGGTGTAGGGAGCCATAGTGAAACCAGCTGCTGCTACCACGCCGGCAGCCAAGACTCTCATTTGTTTTGGCTAGCGCTGAAGAATCAGCTTAGGCATCTTTGAGAACAAAATGGTGCATGGAACCAGTCCAAGCCTCAAAAGATAAGATGCAATAAGAGTCGCAACAGATTATTTGTCTGGTAAAACAGAAGGAGAATTCTATCGAAAAACCGAGAGGATCCTGGTCCAGTCCTGTGAACATAAGTTCTGTTTGTGTAGCACCAGATGATAGCCTCTCGGGCTGCACAACAGGTGCTAAGCTGCAGCTATTTCTGGCAAATAACAAATTGCTGCTGCCGAAAAGGAATGACAGAGGAAAGCGATTTCTGCACAACTGCTGTAAAGAGGAAGGCTCTTCAGCAACATAGCAACGCTCACAGCCGCCACGGCGAAGTTGGAGGGGAGGGATGTAAGTGTTTGGCTAGAATAAACATAAGTAACAACAACTTAAAATAACCAGTTTGCTCTCCTGTGATGTTGAAAAGGGAGACTTGGTTGAAGATTAGCCACAGCCTTCCCTAACTGATTTTCAGCAAGGCAATTAACCTCTCTGAAACTGGACCGAGGATAAATCTTAGCACCTCCTCACGCATTTCAGATATATCGGGCCCATTTTCTCCATGTCCTTTACACAGAAGAGAAGGAGAGAGGGGAGTGTAAGTGAGAAGGTGTGTACCTAAAAAGGATCTAACCAAACAGATCTGAAAGAAAAGAAGAAAAAAAAGGCAGTTCAGTAACCAAATGTAAGCTTAAGAAGCAATGAGTAAAGACTGGCATAAATTCTAGGATTAGGTTCTCATCTGACATGCCCCAGTCTTGCTGAAATAGCCTTAAAGGACCTAAAGTAATTTGTAGTACATGAGGGTCTATCTCCCTTCCTTAGTCAAATGTAAACTTAACAGTACTTAAAAGCACTGGTTTCCTTTTTAAGAAAATATTTTTTAAAAATCGAAATTTAACACCACTTTCATTACAAGTCAGATAATAAATCTCCTGAATTTCCCTTTCAGATCTAGGTTCATTCAAACGCAACCCTGAACTGGGAAAGGAAACCCAGAGAGAAGGTTCTGAACATGCACCAAACACTCACCTTCAACCTAAACAACTGAACTTTCACATATCTTGTGCTAAAAAAAGGAGCATACGATAGCAGTATCTGAAGGGATGTCACAAGGAAACTCAGTGCGTGCCGGCATGGTTCTCACAACTGAAGGTTTTTTGAAAGGAAAGCGGTACCGGGCACAGTACATGGGAAGCTGGGTCCAAACCTCTGCAATGAAATCACACAGACAACTGGATTCATTCCACCCCCAAACTGGGTTTACAGTAAGCGTTTCATTGCTGTGTGATTTCATATGTGTTCATTCCTGCATCGGTCCAGAGAAAGCGTTTGTGTGCCTGAAAATTTGTTCTTTTTTATTTTGTTTTGTTCTTCAGCTCCATGAGAGGATGCAATAAAAGAAACTGCTCCTCCCTATGAACCCTGCCTCCCTTAGCAGTGTACAGCATTTTTTAAAATTCAGAATGTTAAAGTCTTTATGATAAACACATCTCTGCAGCCAAAGGGATTTTTAATCTTGCTTGATTTACAAGCATTTCATTGCATTTGAGTATAACGTACTTTAATAGCATGGTGGAAAATGCAGCAGGGGCTAATTAGAGCAACTAAGTTAGATTTCTGTGCATTTGGAAAACAGGCTGCATCCTTTTAATAGGATAATCAAAATGGATCGCTTCTACTTCCAGAGTTTTTCCGTAGATACCAGGAGTACTTCTGCATGTAGTCTAAATGGAGGTAAATCCACTGAAGTTATTGCGACAAAGATGATTTATCCCTCTGAGTGTGCAGACCGTCCTTAGGGTTAGTTCCTGCAAAGTGGTGGGCATCTTCACTTCCCACAGAAGTAGTGGGAGGTCTGGGGAGCTCGAAACCTGGTAGGACTGAGCCCTGAGGAAAAAGCCCTCTGCTTTCACTGCCATGTTATTAGTAGATGCTTAACTTGCCAGCAAGACCCACTGTTTGGGATTTTTTAAAACTCAAGAGTCACGGTCTTAAACTAAATTACAAACTATTTGGCCTCAACCAAATTTGACTTGCTTCAATACCATCAGGCTGGTTTGAATTTTTCTCAACTTGCAGTCATAGCCTACAACTAATGTGAAACACATTGTGAAGGTCAACAAACCTGTCCCTGGCTCTCCCTCTTGTCTTGTTTCTCAAGGTAAGTTCTTTACTCTTTTAGACCTAGTCACCCTCGGTTCCTACTACAGCCAAAGGAGAGGAACAGCCATATTCAGGGTACAACTCATCTGACCTATTTTGTACATGCACTTTAGGATAAGATGAATCACGTCCTACAAGTAGCATTTATTTCCTCCGCGGAGCACCAGTGAGTCGAGACAATTAGCTCAGATGCAGACATGCCCAGCAGAGTTTGCTAGTTCAAGTTCTGCCCTGGTCTCTAATACCGGCTTACCTCAGAGTGACAGAAGCCTCATCAACAGGGACCTCGGCTTTACGCTTTATCACAGGCTCAGCTGGAAAATCACCATTCATCTGCTCCACACTACATGAAAGCGCATGGGTGTCGCAGCCACAGGCTACAAGACCTGCCACATCCACTCACTCCTGCAAGCATCCTCACGATGAGAATGGAGGAGCAAACACAGAGAAAATTAGATGTCAGTACACGCTGATTATAAGTCGCAACCAACACCTTTCTCTATCAATGAGGGATGATGAATGTGTCATATCCAATGTCAGAAGGACACTTCAAGCCAGTTAGGTCGGCTGGGATTTTCACATGTGTGCACTCCTGCCCAAGGGATTGACCAAACACCATTCCTCTTGCCCTCTGCCGCTGTCCACGCAGTTGCACTGACCTTCCTAAGCCTCGGTGGACCCGATTCTATTCTCATTTATATGAAGTAAATTATCTGACTTCCAACAGCTACTTGATTTAAGACAAAGAAGGAAAGGGAAAATTATACCTGCTTTCTGCAAAGTGCTTTTCCAGGCGTTCCCTAGCTTACATTGGAACTAGGAAATGTTCCACCTAGGCTCATGCAAAAGCTGGGGAGCATCTTTGATCCCCTTTGAAATTTCCACAGAAGGATTTCATTTAATTTTCCAGGCTTCTTTACCTTTCTCATGTAATAATAGCTGATATCATTTAGTGCAAAGCACAACAACCACCATTAAAAATGGTTATTAGTCTGGAACTGCTTTCTTAATAGGAAACACACATGCCACACTCTGGGAGTTCAATGTTTTTTAATAGACTTCAAGGTAAATGCCACCGTGACCCTTATTTTTAAGGAGGGGGAGAGAGGGAGGAATATGTTTCTTGGGCTGAGATTTTGCCCTTAGGCAGAGCCTTGGGCAAGAGGTGGAGCAGCTCCACCTCCCCTCCACTCCTCCCCTCAGGAGGGACCCAGCCTCTGAAACACTCCTCTGAGGATCTGCTCCTCTGCAGCGACTCATTTCTGCTGGAGGGAAGGAAGATGCATTAGCCCTTCAGCATCCTTCCTCCCCGGCATCCAGCTGGTGCAGAGGAGCGGAGCCACGGCTCAGCGTACTGACAGCCGCCTTCTCCCTCTGCTCACCCTCTCCCTGCTTTCTCCTTCCCGCAGGCAAAACAAGGCCTTTGCAGAAAGTGGGGTGTCCTTCAAGGTAACCCTGACAAACCTCAGATAAGCAAGGAATTTGCACGTTCTGAACGGTGGCATTAAGACTGATCGCAGTCTTGCTGTAATGCTCTCTGTGACTGGCCAAATGCCCCTTCTCCAGCAAGAGATACTAAAAATTCCTGCCTTGGGGAAAAGTAAAACTGTATATACCGATCTTCTGCAGACTGAAATCTTTCGGTGTGAGGTGGAACTGCACATCTAACATCTAGAAGTAATATCGGTACTTGAGATCTTTAAGAGTTTTCTTTCTTTACCTTCCCTTCTCCTCCCACACCTGAACCTGGTGTTTAAAGGCAGGGAACCTGGGACCTCCTAAATGAAAATAGTAACAGCACCGTACCCTCTGCAGAATAAGGACACAGGGGAGCTGGGGGCTACTTGACCTGATGAAGAAACTCTAAATCCACAGCATGCCCACTGTTTTCAGTTCTTTACCTTACCTAATAAAAGATATCCCCCTTCCTTACAAGTGTGTTTCAATAACAGGATATTTTATTTGCACTGGCAGAGAATGCCTAATGCCTATCTGATGTTTGCATTGGGGTTTGTTGTTGTTTTTGCTCCTTTCATCACCTTATAAAGGCCACATGATGATTGCGGGATGTTGAGACTTTTGACAGATGTAACATATGTGCAACAATATTTATCATTTATTTAGCATGCTGGGTATAGCGGCTGGCAAGACGCTGCCATGCCTGACTTAAAGGCTGCTGGCATTTCCATTAGATAAAATCCCATCATGCAGGGGGTTAAGAATTCAGGCATTTCAAATCGCATCAGGCTGAATCATGATTCAAATCAGAAAAGCCAGGTTTTGGTTCACTAAGGGCTGACAAAGTGGGGATAGGGGGAGGGTCAGGAGGAGCAGGAATTGATGGCAGGTCATGAATACGTTCCTCTTTTTGAACGGATGACCAGGCTAACGCAGTATAGCAAATTTTTCAAATAATTGGGGAAGAGGGGGGTTCTGCACAATTCAGATGTAGCTCTCAGATACACAGTATTTCACGGTGGGATTTTCAAAGGCATTCATATCTTGGCCTAGCTGTCTTGCTGCTACAGACAATTTCAGTGGAAGCAGACATAAGCCAGTAGTCATCCGCTTTGAAAATCCCACTGCAAAGTGTCTGACGGTTGCATTTTAAGGACCACATGCCTGCCAGACACAGAAAGCCTCCTGCTACGTACCGAGGTCCTGCAGCTCTCAAGAACAGAGAGTAACGTCTGTGCTGACCTGTGCTGATGGTAAGATGCAGCAAGACCAAAACGGCTAAAGCCCCGGGGTGAGCTTTTGGCATTCAGATCCTCTGTGCCATCTCAGTGTCTGTCGGGTGTGACAAACAAATGTACAAATGCTTCAAATCCATATTCAGTGTTGGAAAGATTAACTCCGTGCAAACAACCTTCCTTAAACCATCCTTATAAGAAAGATACAGTTTACAGGTCTAGTGATCATTTCAATTTTCTTTTTTTTTTTTTTGTTCTCAAGGAAAAAGGAATTTAAAAAAATAAAACAAAACAGACCACCAAGGACTGCCAGTTTACCCTGAACCTGGCTTGCCTGAAGAGCAATAAGAGTCCTTTAACTTCTGCCCAGTTGCAGCTCTCTCTGTTCTCATGGAGCAGCAACATACCACACATTTCATAATTAGGGCGAGAGTGAGAGATAAGGCCATCGGTCTGTGCACATGAAAGGAACGTGCTGGGTGTGGGGAGATGGTGCTGAAAGGAAGAAGAGTTTTATATGGGCTGGAAAAGGCTCCGGGAGAGCAGGGTTATGGAAGGGGGAGCTGCAAGTGTCAGTGGGAAAGTGCACGCGTGTTAGGAAAATGTGCAGTTTCCCTCCGAGTCCTGCCTCACAAGGATTAAAAAGAGGCTGATAAAAATACTTAAGCGCAGATTACATATAAGCACACACATTTGTGAGGGAGGTTTGGCATTCAGGTAAAAGGAACAAGTGCTTTGCAGCGCTTCTCACCCCATGAGAGACACAGCTAGGGAGAACCTCTGATGGTTGCCGTCACGGAGGTCAGGAGGTGTCTTTTCCCTGTGACCGTTTTGCACAAATCCACCTCAGGGTAATATTTACAAAGGCACACTCTGCATTTTGGAGGGCTTCTGTGTGTGTTTGGTTTGAATAGCCTTGGTTTTGGCATCAGAGTCTAGGAAACCACACATTTTTACAAGCTTCCAAAGCTAAAAGAGACCTTAGCGCTGAGCACAGAAGCATGCCACTGTGGCAGAGGTAGAAGACATCATTATTTGCTGAATAAAACCAGAGAAAAGTCAGGAGATACAAAATTGCAGCAAAATACAGAACCTGCAAATGCCGGTATTTAGTCTGGTCTCTGCTACCAACGAATTACATGACCTTTGGCAAGTCACTTGATTTCTTTGTGCCAGTCTTGCTCCTCAGACCTTGGGTTTGTTTCCTCTGATTAAAACTCCGGGCTCTGAGCCCACAGCACTGGGTCCACTGCACTTCTGACCTTTCTGGGGACTCACTGCTGCTTCTGAAAACACAAATAAATGCCCGTACACCATATTTCACTTTCAACCCTTAACGCTTACTGACCAAATAGGAGACTGAGACAACAGCCAGATACTGGAGCCTGTATTAATCATGTTAAAATTCCTAGGTATGAGTAAATAGATATTAACTATCAGCCTAAAAACCTCCCCACTTGATTTTTTTCTTTTTGTCTTGCTTTTAATATTAATATTCAGGTCTTATAGAAATGATATTTTTTTTCTGTGCTGCTGTGTGAGAAGGCTGGCCCAGAGCGTCAGGTGTGGGAGCCGTGAGTAGCTCTTTTGTCTTGGATAAAAGAAACTATCCTGACTGCCGCATCCAAGGCTTTGCTCGAAAGAACCTCACATAGATTTCTGTGTGATAAACTGGAAAGAAATGACCTAAAAGTAGTCCACCGTTCTTTTACTTTTTATATATATTTAAATGTTGTGTTTCTACCTGACAGCCATTCTTCTGGGTGTTTTCTCCTCTGGGCAACGCAATAGTGGAAGCAATACTTAAGCAGCAGGCTGACGACAAAGACGCTTGTACCAAAGCCTCACATTTTACTAACAAAAGCAGCACATGAACCCTCTATATAAATGGTGTGGAGCATTTTCCTAAAATCAATCAGGTTCTATTATTCAGTTTAAGCCCAATCTCATTGTCTACTTCTTCCTCCGGAGGCCGATTTCTGCCAGGTAGAAAATTAAGTTTCCTTTACTTTTCTTCCC
>NW_009628283.1:0-7979 GCF_000690535.1 Cariama cristata | reverse complement strand
CACATAATGGGGGCTTTTTTTTTTTTTTTTTTTTTTATTTTATACAAAAATCATTCCACACTTAACACATCAATGAAGCCACTTAAGCTCTACTGCATCTGAATTAAAGGGGGAATTGTGTGATCAAAGAGTGTGAAGGAACCACACATGGAGTTCTTCAGACACTTTACTTTTGTTACATTTGATACATAACAAACCCAATAAATATGCTTATCCCAGTAGCCCGTTTCATTATCTCATATCCTTATGTTTAAGAGCATTTCCTTTAAGAGCTTTTCTTTTTCCTTTGTTTTACAGCATCATAGTTTTGAGGCAGTTTATTTTAAATTAAGATGCTAAAAAGACAGATAAAAGCTTCTTTTTTTTTTTTTTTCCCCCTGGGTATGCTCAAACAAGACCAAAAATCCCTCTACTCTCCAAGTTTTTCACCGTTCTTCAACTGAGCAGACTATATTTATTCCATGGCAGAATACAGATACATGTGCAGTAACCTCAGAAAGCGGTTATTAAAGGCAGGACTTGCACAGGACACCGGGAAGGAGAGGAATGTTTCCTAAAGTTCTTTGCAATAATTCTCTGCATATTCAGCACTCTTCCCTACACTATAGAGCAAATTGCTTAGAAAAATAAAGATTTCATATACCTTTCCTGATGCTTTCAGTTCCGGGAATAATTGCAGATTTGCAGCTAACAGTATTTCTCCAGAATTACATCAAAATAATGAAGATTAGAGTCTGCCCATTTTTTCCCTGTTGTTTCACATGGAAGTGACCGGTTTCTCCAGCCAACAAAGAAGATGCAAGGTCTGATTTTTGGAAGTGCTTATCATTCATAGCCCACAGTGATGTCTGGCTGGTCAAAGGGTCTGCTGTCAGAACTAGCTCTGCCTGAGCCAAAGCGGGACCTTGTTCAGTCCCTGCAGTGGGCAGGAGGTTTTGGACAGTATGATTTACACCCATGCAGAAGAGACGGCCAAATCCACTACTCCTATGAGGAACGTGTATTTACACAAGGAGTTTCAATAGGATTTCTGTTGGAAACTGTGCATGCTCAGAACTATACATAATACTGTCTACCGCAAATAACCATTGTAAAGCATCCGCCAAACCTTCAAGATAACTGATTTGGAAGTAAATGACAGGTCCTTTTAGCAGAGTTGCTCATTAAAAGGCATTTTAAAACGTAATTTTTAAAATTGCTTTTGTATCTTTTTGTTTTGCCTGTCTTCCCCCCACTTTCACCAAGGGGTCCTGACAAGAACACTTGAGACAAGATCTTATATCCATTGAAATGCTGAGATCAGAACCCGCTTTGGTAAACCGGCTTTCTGCCACACAAGATTGGTTTCTTTCTTTTCTAAAACGGGATGAGAAATTATCCAGCCCTAAAATCATAGATTGAATTGAATACATCTAAATGTTTTTCACAGACTCATATGCAGGAAAGGCAGTGGGGAAAAAGCACCTGAACTACCAGAGAAAGTGTATGTTCTGCTCTGTTTAACTCCTATCATTAAATATTGCGCTTTTGTAACGAGCATGGCCTGGTTATAGCTCCCTTTGTTTTGCCGAGCAGTGTTTATCTCTTGTCGCTTCCCAAATCAAAACAGCTAAACAAAACAACCCCCTGCCAACAGGACAGGGTCTCAGCTTCTAAGTAGGACACATCTTCATCTCTTCACTCCAGCTGAACTCCCACTGAAGTCGGTTGGGACTCAGCTAAGTACAGCTGAAGTAAGACTTGCAATATTTGACCCCATGTCCCTCAACCACCATCTATAAATGCTTTTTACAGCTCAGAGACATCTAACTCTCCGGTAATAGAGTTTTCCTGCCACCGTGTTCTCACCACAAGTTCAACAACATTTTACGGTGTCTGCCATGAAACACAGATCCTGAAATCATGGAAACCTGTGACAGCATCTGTTGTCATTAAAAGGGGGCTAGAAGAAAGGAAGATGCCTTTAACACTCATGGTTGAGGAGGAAGATCTTATAAAATGTAACCCAAAGAGGACTGAGAATTTCCAAAGCTAGAAGGCATTAAGTCTCACGTATTACTTTCCTGATCTCATAGTTTTAAGACTCATGATGTTAGGCACCTGACACTTGAGCCTTGAATGCTTCAGTTAGCAATACTACACCAACACCTCATTGCTACGAAGTGTAACAAGAAAGTGCTTGGCAGGGAGGAAAAGGAGCATAAAAAAACCAGCAGCCTTGGCTGATACTAAAAAGTAATGCTAAAATATCAACCAAAACAGCCATACTCACTCTTTGTTTGTGGTGCATGGGGAAACATTTATTTACAGTAGTGGTATCCTACACACACACACGAAATTTTCAGCATTTTTCCTTCCTCAATTGTTTTTTTCTATGCAGGTCTATATTGGTCATAAAATCAAAATTTAAGAAGTATTTATCAGCCAGCAGCTGGGTGGCAAAAGCCTGCTCTAACTCCTTTAAGCTCCTGCATCTCATTCATTGGTCGTATGAATTATCTATCCTATGCATGTCCATGTTATCACATCTAAAATGATCTAATTGAAACAAATAGGAAGAACAGAAGAACATTAAAGGTGTTTTTATAACCTCAGGTTTTTCCACAATTGAAATCCTCATCCAATTTTGGACTTTTGTCTCATTTTCTAAACAGGAGCTTTTTAAAGGCAACTGTACTGGGTGTGGTAATCCAGCAGCATTAGTGGTTCTAATCACCTTTTGCTTCTGAGGAGATAGGCTTTGGGGGAAACTAATAGAGGAATAATCAGATACCAGCTTTTAAAACAGCCTGATTACAGAAATTTGAGGGAAAAGGTGGAAAGGCTGTAAATTCTGGCTGAAGTCCTTGCCAAAACACTTAAATGATAATGAAACAAAGCAGCATTTAGTTTTGTACAGATTAAATCAAGAAGAGACCGCAAAGGCCCACTGATGCCTCACTAAACTGCTGCAGATATTTAGTCTGGCAATATACTGCACCTAATTATTAAACCAATTCCCCACTCAGAAATTTTTTAATCTTGATCTAAATTGTGAAGCAAATTTCAAAAAGAAAGAAGTGGCTATTTGAATGGGGTCATTTCATTTGTCCTGCCATAAGAAATAAGTTTTCCCTAGTTGTATTAATTCAATTAAGTTTAAAAACTGCCCTGAGAGGAAGACAAAAAAAATCAGAAAACCTGTTTTATCCATACGTAAACTAAGGTCTTTCTATGGATATAACAAAACCAATTAAAAAAAAAGGTACTGTCCACCATGTGGACAGAGATGATCCTTCTTTGGTTTTGGTGTGACACAGGAAAATTATTTAAAGATCTATTTCAGCTTTAAAACCTGTCTCTGACAGTATATATGTATCTGCAGAGCTTTGGAACTTCACATTTGCCATTCACAGTTTACAACGAAACATTCAAGTCCATAAGTCCAAAAATCCTTAATTATGAACCATAGCCGTCGCTTCTTATGCAGGAAAAGGTACTCCTATAATGAAGAATTACTGAAGAACCACCTTCCACTACCACTTTCTAACACCAGACGTTTCATGGGTAGTTTTAGGCAGGATCACTTGCCAGTGAAGCACATCTTAGTCCTGCAATTGCCCCTGCAAGCAGAAAACAAATAACCTGGTTTTCCTGCCTGATGGCAATTCGGTATCTGCACGGCAGAAAGGGAATTCCAGAGGGAAACTTTAGCCTCTTTCACTCTAATATAGGAGCTGCCAGGAAAACCCTCCCCACTAACCTCAGCCACCACGACGGCACACGAAAAGTACAACTTCAGGCCACAGAGGCCTAAGGAAAGTTGGATCCAGAGTTAATATGTTAGTGTGAAGTGAGCAGAAACCAGCGCAGTCCTTAGGGGCATGGACAATGTCCCCTTCCACTAACGGAAAACTGCATTCTGTGCTAGATGTAAATTCCTCAGAGCTCTGTGGGCAGTAGCTGAAAATCGTACCTAGAAATGGGGAGGTCATAATGTCAGAGACTAAAATTATAAAGTTGCACATCAGAGAGAAATACTGAACATATATGAAAATTAATGTTTCTTGCTTGATGCAAATAATCCCAACAAGATTCTGGACTGCCCAACAAACCACACTGCTCAGATGGTACCACTGGGCTCTTTCCATAGCATTCCATAGAAAAAGCCACTATCACTATACTGTCCTGTATATATGCCCCTCAACTCTCCAACTACATCTTTCACTCACTTTCACTCCATTTTAACTAACTCTAAAAAAAAAAAAAAAAAAGTGTTAAGTCTCAGTGGACTAAGTAAATCCAGAGGAAGATCACAGATGTCACCTCTGAAATAGGACTTAGAAAAGCTGGCATCTGAGTCCCTTCCTCACATCTAGACCTTACCCTTCAGCGAAGCCACTGAAAACAGTGATTCTACAAGCAAAAATAGTACAGAAATGTACACACTTTATATAGATGCAGAGCAAGGAGACGAATAGTATGAGCCTTCCTCTAGCTGTCCCACAACTGCGTCTCACTTTCAGAAAAGCATCAGTCACTGCAAGGAAGGGTTTATAGCACAGGATATAACTCATCATGAGCAAAAGTGGGAATCTGAGCCATGACATTTTAATTTCAGACATATTCAAAGGTAGGAGAGTCACTCTGTTCTGACTGAACTTTAGATAAGCACGCACTGTGCCATGGTTTTGGTCTACTCACAACATTCCTCAAATTTTCACTGCAGTAGGAGGAAAGAGAGAAAGAGAGAGGAAAAAAAAGAAAGAAAAGGGAAGAGAGAGAGAGAGAACAAGTTTGGTTTACAGGAGGTGTTTTATTGTGTCGATACCCAAAGGCTGGATTCAATAAAACTTCCATCTGGCTCTCACACAGAGCAACCTCCTCTAAGACCTCGCGGCAGCCCTCCTCACTTCCAAAGTCAATTTTTGGAGGCTCGTGAGTGTTTGCATGGGCTTCCCTCCTGCCACAGCAGGACAGGGCTTTTTACTGAGTCAGACCCATAGAGAGCATCTCTCCAACTTACGCTCATTTCAGAGACTGAGGGTGACTTCAAACCCAGAGGATGTGCCAAGTCTGTTTTAAAAACCTGGCTTCAGAGAATCAACTTTTCCTCATGTGCCAGAGCACAAATAAAGCTAAAGTAGTTGCTGAAACATTGTGTGTAGAGTTTAGTGACTGAGGTTCCCCGGCTTCGCGTATGGAGGGGGTCAGACAAGCTCTTTATGAGGGTCTTACTGTCTACAAATACATTTCCATCCACCCAGCTGAAACTTCAGTCAACAACTTTTTTTGTGGCTGAATCAGAACATAGGGTTAAAAATGCTCAGAAATACATAGAGCTCTGTCCCCCTGCCCTTATTTTCTCATCTATCGTATATTCAGGTACCAGGACTATAAGCACAAAATGAGAGCCTGGAAAGACAGCGAGATAAATGATACATTAATAGACAGAACCAATTAATTAGATAGAACTGACAGATGTTTAGTCCTTTCTCAAGTAAAACAAATATCAACTCTCCGGGACTTGGCTTTTTACTTGTATTGTAAGATTTGATCAATAAATCTTGGATAAAATATTTTTTTAATCAAGCAGCATTTTAATTTTTTAGTTACTTAATTCCTTCTTTTTTAATTCCCATCTAGCCTTTTCTCCTCCTGAAAGTTCATTTTATAGCTGGCATTTTGGCTCCCATTTTGTTTTACAGCAAAGACACACAGACAGACAATAACAGAAAAACCTATTCCTTTCTTAACAGATAACACCCGTGTCTTGTTACAGAATTTTCAGGCTGTAAATCAACTTGAAAAGCTAATTTAAGGGTATTCACTTGCACTATTCAGGGCTGTATAAACATTCCAAATTCCAATTTTTCATAAAGACATATGCGAACATTTAAAAGGGATTTAAAGAGCCATTTTGCAGTTAAGAAGATCTAGATCTAGCATTTTATTTTTCTTCAACGAGATTATCATGTAATATTAATACACAGAAAAAATATTTCCAGTGCCTCTATGTATTTATGAGGTCCTAAGGGATAGCAGAATTCCTTTAGCCGAGAGGAAGGCTGGAAGAAACTGCAAGAATAAGACCGACTGTTGAAACATCAAATACACGACAATTCGTTCATACACTGCAATTTCTGCGAAAGTGCTGCGGTGTTGGTTTTCACTGTATCTGCTAGTTTAATTGTTTCTGCCTGTTCATTTCTTTGTCCGCTGAAACCACTAGCCTAAGGGAGATTTAAAAATCAAAAGGTAGGACCGAGGTTGAACAGGAAATGAACACTGGTGTTGCGGCTTTATTAAAGTAAAAAGTAAAAAGTTCAGAAGTGGCTCTAGGAACTAGCGTATTAATACACGGTTTAAGTGCCATCTCCCTCTCTCCCTGCTCTTTTTGTTGTTAGGTTGCTGCTACAAATAAAACCGAAATCCGCGTGGCAAAGCGCCCTGGGTTTGTAAATCTGAAACGGTAAGGATGTGTCCTCGGGAGCCTTTCCCAGCCCGCACACACCGAGGACCCCTCTAATGAAAAGATCTGCATTTGATTTGGTGCCATCGCAACCGTCTATTTTCCCCGTGTATCCCTTACCCATGTGGGAGTTTGTGTAGACAGAAAGCTCGAACGGAGAAAGAGAGCAACACGCGGTTTTCTATTTTCGGTGGGGGAGCGCAAAGTGAACTTCCAAAGTTCAGAGCTCCTCACCCCTGCGGGCTGGGTATAACGCCAATAACACACTTAATGAAAATAAACAGTCTGGCATTAGAATCTATGTAAGGAATTTTTTTTCCCTCCCTGTTTTTAAGTGTACTTTTTCTCCTCTGCTATCTTTCTTTCCTTTTTTCTCTGATCTCCAGGACAAAAGATTCAACAATCAGAGATTCGAACTCCAAGCAAGGAGGATATGTACTTAAAATACCACATGGCCAATAAAACCTATTTTACAACATATCTCACCTTTAACAAGCAAATTGACCAATGTAAGCAAAAACTGACCCAAAATCCTGTTATAAAATAGCCAAAAAAAAAACCCCAACCCTCAATTACAGCTATTTTAACAGCCATACAACTATCAGAAAAATACTCAAGATTTTTAAAAATCACAGTACTGGGAGTTTCACTGCACAAATGTGCTCACTAAGCAAAAGGTATGAGGCCACAGATTTCAGGAATTAATTTGGGTTAATTCAAATGGCAAAGATGAGGTAGGCAAAATAACAAGCAATTACCTTTTCCTGCCTTTGAAGAACAATGAATTTGGGACTGGTCCAACTTCAGAAGGAGTGATTACAGATTTTATGCTCAGACAAACCTCTACCTTTTTAATACATACAACATATAACTGTGTACACACATGCTACATATGTACTTCTTATGTACATACACTTATCTGTATTCCATAACACTCCGCACTTGAAGGATTAATTAAAGATAAAATTCAATTATTTATTACAAACCCTGCTAATTATTTTTGAAGCTCTATAAAAAGAGCAGGAAAGCTAACCAACACAAGACATAATTAAGCAGAAAGGCAGCATTTGTGTGGTCACTTGGTGAATCCAACATGCAAAACGTTTATCATTTAACCATTTCCTTTATATTGTGCATCAGGGTGGAAGGGTTTGAAAGCAAGGCAGAGTTACGAATTTGACTTAAATATATTTTTGAGGAGGCAATATCTATTTCTATGAGTATCGACAATCACTTTAGTGGATAATAAGCAATGTTAAATAAAACATGTAGCTAAATAGGCATTAAAGGCCTTTTACATACTTGGAAGAAAAGAAAACAGTTTTTTTTCTTTTTTTTCCTTTTTTTTTTTTTTATGCTGCAGACTGCAGGCATTTTGGTCTATCTCTGTCAAGTGCAATTCTTTCTTGATGAATGACAAGGTACGATAATAGGCTGCCGTTACCAGGGCAACCAGACAGCAGAGCTGTGTGCCTTGAATTTTGTCATCTGAAAATGAAACCAGAAGCAGAAGAAAAGCTGAGAATCT
>NW_009628282.1:30230-44700 GCF_000690535.1 Cariama cristata | reverse complement strand
CTGGGCAACGTCCAAACCAATCCGTCCTTAAACAGTTTTCTCCCCTACATCCCCCGCCCGCCCCCCCAAGGTTTGAATTCCAGCAACACAGAGCTTTTATTATTACAATTACACACCGCCCAAATTCTGATCAGAGATGTTACTGGTCACAAACCCCTTCTGATCGAAGTAAACAAAAGCAGAGTTACAGATTTTTACCGTCTTTTCCATAGGTACAAGCTGTAAACTACATCCCTGATAGCTTTTACAAGCATAAATACTTTATGCCCCTGTTGTCAAAATAAAACAATATCTCCCCAAACCAAGGAAGATGTGAGAGATGTGCATGATCTATGCCAGGCAAATGCAGTGCCATGAAAATGGAACTGTTACTGGCTTAGAGAGAATCATATTCTCTCACATTCGGTGACACCCCGTATTATGTGTGGGTGATCATCACGTTGCTTGAAATACATCAAGGGAAGTTTGGTTCATTGACAGGTTGATACGAGCAGAACAAATCAAAGGTGTACGTACAATGCAGCATTTAAATACCTTTTTCACCCCCTTTACATCAAATGAAGAGCTTGAGGGTAAGTCACAGGAAAAAACATCCTGAATGAACTCTTTTGCCTGTTTCCTATGGCATTGACAAATTGTAGCTCCTTTAATCGTGAGTGGAAATGAAAATCAATAAATACACAATGTATGGTAAACCATTGCCTTCAGGAATATCCTAGGTATCCCAACCCAGTCATTGACTTCCACTTTTCAGTTTTGTGAAGACATGGCAATGCTGGAGAGGAATCTGGGAGGAAAGGCTCCTTGGCCTCTTCTCTACAAACTGAGGGATGGGATGGAAGTTGCTCGAGTCATACTTGGATTATCTACGGGAGCTGAAGAGCAGAGGGATGGGATGGGATGGGATGGGATGGGATGGGATGGGATGGGATGGCAGACAGAGCACCCTGCAGACTCCTCCTCAGGATTTGTTGCAATTAGAATTGAACAATGCAGGTTTTCGTTACTGGAACTAACTCTAAAATACGCTAGTCTGTGTGTAAGTACACAAATATCCATGATCCACTTGTAGGTGCCTTTCTACTCGAACTGAGGCCAACTTCAGAAATAATTTGCTAGGTGTCATGTAGCTACATTTGAGATAACAAAAACCTGGAATTTTGGTAGTCTAGAAGTGAAAGGATATGTTTAAGCCTACAAAATATAAATAAATAGAAATGTAATATTATATTTGTTTCAATTGAGCATGGAGATCATTTGTGTTTGGAATGGTGCTATTGTGTATGTATGTCTAGTGCTAAACTACAGTCTGAAGGGCAGGTGTAAAGTGAACCTGTACACATCGTTTGGAAATATTGGGTGGATCCAACTTGTTTGGGTACCTCTGTTAAAACCGAGGAGTAAGGTATTGATGCAATCCCACCCTGTTTCACGGGAGGGCTGTCAGAACTGCGCGGCACGTCTGGTGCCGTCTGTGCTACAAAGAAAGTACGAAGGCACTGAGAGAAGTGTTGTGTCGCTCAGTAGCAGTGTGGTAGGGACAGGCACAACATAGTGAATGCGAAATTTATCGTGCTGCTTTCTAGACTCGGTGTGATTGTTTCAGCAAGGTTGGGCTTGATCCAAACTAGGAAAGAGGGAGGAGAGTAATATTTTTAAGTAATTTCTATATTAGTGAGATAAATGAGCCTTACCCAATTTAATATGTTGGATGGAATAAATTAAAGGGTTTGTTTAGTTGCCTTTTTTTTCCCCCCCTTCCAATCTACACTAGCACTTTGAGATCTTTGGTATCTTGGTCACAGCAGCTAGATGATTTCAGTCCAGGTTTTAGTGAACACAGCACAAGATTGAAAACAACTGTAATTGGAATTATAATTCACTGACATTTTCAGTGCAAATTTTAAAAGGGAGGCCACAGGTTAAAGCACGTGGCTTCAGAGAATGGACTGCTCTCTCACGCAATTACCTGTCACCCTTAGGGAAACTCTTTTCAGGTCAAGGTCACTGTCGCAGTCTGCAATGTCACTCCTTTGAGCAAATAAAAGACAGTCTGTCTCCAACACTGAAGACACGCATTAAAAAAAAAATCATAAAAAGGTTTTTCAATGAAGACTTTCATACTTTATCGTAATGTTTAATTGACTACAGAGTTGCAGACACTTAGATATGTCACCTTGTTATGCACAATAATGGCAACCATGGTTGTAGAGTCAACTTACAGGTAAGAGTCAAGTGATATTTTTACTGAGCCTCTTAGCTTATGTAGGAGTGGCACTGGTCTGTTCCTCGCATCCAACTTAAGACATATAAGGCCCTTCAAAATCCCCTTTGGCAAGCACAGACTTTCTAGTCTGCATCACAGATTCTGCTGCGTAACACCAAATTGCTGTAAGAACAGTATTTTCTTGCTAATGTCATTTAATTTAGTCTGAAGCGAAGAAATAAAGTGGAAGAAGCTGGCCGTATTACAGCTATTATAAAATTAAATAAATACTGAAATATGAAAAAAATTTTAAAAATCTTTTGTTGTTCTAACAGGTTGAGAGCGAGTGTAAATTGGAAATAATTTCGTAGACTAGTATATATTTTCTGGTCCAGTATGTTACGAGTCATTAAGGCATGTTGCATTTCTCTACTGAGTTCAGATTCTAAGTTAATTTCACCAGTATTAATTTTCTCTCTGTCATCAAGAGGAAATATGAATGTAATAATAGGTTGTATTCTACCTTCTCAATTTTAAATAACTTTTGAAAGATTATATGATTCTATTTGAATTTTATTAGAGAAATTATTTGTATTTTTGTAAATAGTTAATTAATAATGCAGCACCAGTAGATGGTGCTCAAGAATATATAGCGTCACTGAGGGGTAGGGGTGATTAAAAAGTTCTGTTTTAAAATTGAAAAATTTCAGGGAAAGTGTTGGTTTTTCACGAGAAAACAATGTCTCCTTCCAAATTACAAGCAAACCTTTGGTTGGTTGACAATTTTCAAGTTGAAAAGGTCAGTGATTTGCTTGCTTGTTTTTTTTTTTGTTCTTTGTATGGCTTCTTCAGTGAAAGTTTTTACAAGAACATTTAAATTCTGCTACTGGCTTTAACCATTTCAATGTTGTTATTCAATCACAGTTACTGGGCTAGAAACAGTGAAATTCGTGCAATAGGTGACACTCGGAGCGTGGGCAGACGGGGTCTGACTCACATCTGAGGCCTGTGCAGCATCCTGCCGCAGACAGGGACCCTTGAACACTCCTGAGGAAGGTGCAGAAGACCCAGAATAGGAATATCTTTGACAACTTGGCTTCATAAAATCTCACCTAGTCTCCAGTATTTAGAGATCTGTTTAAGTCTCCAAATAAGTTTCGGTTCCCCTGCAATACTCATTTAGCTAGTTTAACTCCATACATTCTTGTTATCCACAGAAGCATCTAGTTCTTTTCAATCTTTTTTTTTTTTTTTCCCTAGCTCAACATTATCAAATAAGGAGTCCCACAGCATCAATGTATACTATGTGAAAACTGATGTGTATCACTTCTGTTAAATTTGCTGCCTTTTGATTTAATTATGTGTCAACTTATTCTTGTATTAAGGCAGGGAGAGATGAGATTCAGGCTTACTTCTAGCAATTATGTCATGTATTTTTATCATGCCTTTTTTTAATTTCCTTTTTAAGATAGCTCCAGTTGCTCCAATCTATTTCCACAAAACCGTGCTTTTTAAGGAACTTGTATGATTCTTGCCACTTTTCTCTTAAACACCCTCCAGTTTCCTGACATCTCTCTAAGATGTAGAAACCAGTACGGCACACAGTAGTTCAGATGAGGCTGCAGCACTGTTTTATATAACATTGTTTTTCTTTACCATCTCAGTCCTGTTCTTCATTCATTTTAATATCTTGCTTCTTCTGATAGCTGCTACACTGAGCAGAGGTCTGCAGTTAGCTGTCTATGTCTCTTCTTTTGATCAATCTCCTGTGAGAGACTTTGTCAAGGCCTTTAGGAGGTTTAAATACGTGATCTGAGCTGCTTCTCCTTTGACCACGACGGTAGTTTACTGATGTGTTGAAAACATTCTAACTGATGAGTGAAGCATCATCTTCCTTTGCACCGATCTATCATCTTATGGTCTTCTGAGTGTTTTCTTTGCTTATTTTTAATTTGCCAGGTATAGATGTAAGATTTACGAATCTTTGATTCCCTGAATCATCTTAAAGCCTTTTTATAATATATGTGAAACATTGGCTACTCTCTAACCTTCCAGTACAGGAGTTGTTTTTCAATTAGAGATTGCATAGCTCAACTACTTCTTGTTCAGGATTTTCGGTCCTGGTGGCTTCCTGCTTTTTAAATGATTGATTTGTTCCAGCACCTCTTCATCTGATAGTACCTCATTTTTATTACCCAAGAGTAGATATCTCCCTAACATCCTTTATTGTGAAGAGTGATGCAAATAAATCTTCTGTCTTCCTAGCAACGTCCTTCTCTTCCTTAATTGCTGTCTTTATTCTCTGAAGTTCCCAGAAGACGTAGTGAGTCTTATAAGCTTCTTGCTTTTTGCTGTATTTAAGGGGTTTCTTTTAATTTGTTTTTGTATTTTTAACGGTTTGATTTTCAGCAGTTACCTTTGCTATCCAGTTTTCCTTCTTACCTCTTTACTATTATAGCTTGCGATCGTTTTCCTCATTTCATGAAAACTGCCTTTGCAGATTTTGACAATTGCCTGCTTAGCTCAAGTAGCATCTCAGATCCTTTCGTTTCGCTTGACTGATTTGCAGCTTACCTTCCTTGTTTATCTCCTCCTCACCCCCATATGTACATTTATCAGTGGAAATACTTGTGGGTTTGGGAGCAACACGAATGCCTCATCTAAGGACCCTGCTGCCTTTAATTTTGATGCTAGGGTTGTGGTTTTTGACTAACGTGTTTTATTGAATATCTCTGTCCAAAGGTTAGTGTCATGACATTTTTTGTATATCTTTTGCCAGATGCATTTAACCTCATTATTTTAGCATCACTTTATGTATTAATTTGGATATTCTTAATCCTTGACTTCTTTCTACTTACTGTGATTGAAGTGTAAAAGTATGCCTAACCTGTGCTTGAATATGGCTCTACAGCTTACCAAGCTGAGCTGGTTGATTTAAGGCTGTCTTATGTCTTCCAAGGTGACAGTCATTTCTCAGAATAGTCTTCTCTCAATTATGTGCTGTTTCAAGAAGTAACTTCCAATTGTTCTGAGAAATTACATCTTTAAGCTCTGACATTTACAGATTTGATTTGTTTCTAATTGATTTGTCTAAGATCTATGATTATCCTGTTTTGTTACATTTTCTTGCTTTTTTCCTTTTTGATGCTGCACACTTAATATCCTAGTTGTGACCTCCATTCTTTGGCACATCCCTTCCTGTGCCCTGGGCTTCCATTCTCAGGAATGGCCCTCTTCACTTTGAGGGTTATTTCACACTGGAATTTATTTAATCTTTTACATACAAAGCAAAATTCCGTGCAGGACTGGTTTGTTCTGTCATTCTGGGGTAGTTTACAACAAAGAAGTGGAGGCTTTTTAAAATTTATTTATTTAAGTATTTATCCAGTAATTTTCCTATGCTACCACACTTCTATTGTGACAATAACATAAAGCCTTCTTTTATTGGAAAGCCTTCTATTTCACCTATTTTGCTTTTAAGTTGTAATTCCACATGAATATTTGCAGTTTATTTTGACCAGATGTCATTCTATGTCATCTTTCCTGAGTTTGTGCTTCTTCAGTTGCATTTTTCATGGATACTCAGAAGTATTTGTATTACCAGTAACATTTGCAGGTGACTTGGTGTTCTTTGATTCTTGTTTATTAGATGGTCAGAACATTTTTTTCTAGTATTTCAATCTATGAAATCTATATTTTCAGTACTTTGTATCTTGGATATATAATGGTTGTCATTTGGAAAGAAACTTGTCAATAGTTCATGGTTGCGCATACTCTGGTGGTGAGATTCTAACTAGTTGTGCTGTTGTATGACTCTGAAACTAGGAAGAACTCGTTGCAGTCCCTACATGTGGGCTATTTCATAAGCTTTACCAAATTAATTGGAGGATATTTATGCAAAGATCAAAATAAAAACAAGGCCACTGTTTTCGTGTTAATTATCTAAATGCATTGAAATCCTCTTTATACTGGGAGGAGGAGAAGTATTTTAAAAATGCCCTTTCATCTCTGACGTTATTAATCTACTCTAGAATATTGCCTAGTCATTAATCAAATTGAACTGTGATAAATACAAAACCCCTGTGTTGCTTTGGCTCACTCTACTGAAAAGAAAGAAATTGGGAGTTAACGCTGAATCCATCTTTAATGTCTTTCATTTTGCTTATGTAGCCTGGAGAAGAGTGATTTTATGTACTTTGTGTGTTGTTGAGATCACTAATCACATAGGGCAGTGTTAAAAGACAGTGTCTTGTGTTGAATTTTTCCTTGCATTAGTGAAAATGCAGGACTGATAATCCTGTCTCGAGCTTACTTTTCTGCTCTTACTAAGAGTTTAGTGTTTAAAATGCACAAAATATGCTGCTTGTTCCCTACCAAGTTCAGCTGTGATCTCTGTTTTAAGATGTTGGTCAAGGTACCAGTACAGAATCTTGTTTAAATAAGATCTTAGTGGAAGAGTTGAGTTCAAATTCCTCTTTCGCGAGTTTGAAACATGCAGTTTTTCCTTCTCCTGACTTGTGAAGCCAGCAAAAAGGATAGTAGAATTTGGTTAGGGCTAACAAGGGTATCCTCGATTTTTGTTATTCCTTTTAGGCCTCATTCAGGAAGACTCAGTCCACAATGTCTATTCAGCACAAAATACAGAAAGCGTTTTCTGAACAAGGCCCAGATTCCAAGTGACTCTCTATTCCTTTGTGTCTTCGGTTCTAGTGAGCGAGGTACAAACAGTATGGTGGCACCGCTACTGCCATTGCTGCCATTGATGAAGTATGGCCTGTCCGTTTCCCTAAAAGAAAGTTTTTGTGAACCTGATTTGAGGAGAGCATTCTGAACTGTGTATTGTGAACATCAGAAAGTGGTAGTTTGAAATGAATTTTGGGGCGGTTTCAGGCAGATCCTTTGTAGCGATATCCCCAGTTATCTGGGGCTTTAGGTTGCCCCTTGCTAAGCACACTGACTTTCTGAGGCACATAACTCTTCCCAAGAACCTTACTATAAGGAAAACCTTAATCCTAGCTCAGACTTCCAAATTCTGTGCTTAGGAATGGGAATGGAAGTCTCACCATAGTCCTCCTCTGCATGCTTCTTTGATTCACATGCATACATTTTTATAAAAATAAATTAATATGCTGTGTGTTTAAGGACAGTATTTTCTCAAATACCCAATATTTCCATGGAAAGACCATTCAGGGATTAGCTGAGTCAGCCAGGAAACTTCAGCCTGGGAGATAACAAAAGGACAGGTTATGAGACTATGATACTACAGACTCGTGAGTGGCAAGGAAAGACTGGATAGGGACTGATTATGAGCTGTGTTTTGTCGCAAAAGGAATAGCAGGCATCAAATAAAGCTGGAAGGAGTCATGGTCAAAACACAAGAGGTGATTCTTCATGCAGCAGGTAATTGACCTTTGAAACTCTTTGCCAAAGGATGTTGTAGATGATTAAAAGTTTTCATAGACTCAGTGGGAGACTGGACAAGCGTATGAAAGAGAAATCCAATTATGCTGAGGGGGGTGTCCATAAGTGTGCAGAATCATATCCACTTCAGGAATTTCCCTGAGCTGAAAATAATTGGAGGTTGGAAATGTGTTAGGGGAGAATTTTTCCCGGTTCTCACTCCTTCTTCAGCATTTACTTACAGTCACTTCTGAAGAAGAACGCGGGGTTTGATCTAGTATGACCGTTTTCATCTTCACTCTTTTTGGATGTTTTAGTACTGAAAAACTGAGAGGTAGATTTTCAGAGGTGCAGATCACAAAATCATTTGGAATTTGGAGTCAGGCGCTGGACAGCAATGTCCAAAATGTCAGGACATCAGTATTTCAGTTTGAAAACGTTGGCTGAGTGCCTACAATTGCCTAAAGTGAGTGCACACATTAAAAAATTTAAGGATATAGCAAGATTCATATCAGGTGGATACCCAGGAAGGAAATTCTCAAGGTCTTTTTTCTCTATCTGAACTCCATTGATTTTGTAAATGTAATAATGAAATGTGAACACAACATATACTTAGCATTAGCTGATTTCCCCCAGTGTTTTAAAAAAAGGAGCTATGTCCTTTTCTAAAATTGTCTAGAGTCTAAAATTTGATTGAACGTAGCAAGGGTTATCTTCAGCTAAAGAAATGTTTTAGAATTGGGAATAAATACGTATAGGTCAGAGTGACATACTTTATGATTTTAGAAGATGATGCTTCAAAGATGAAAAAAACATACTCTTCTGACTAAACCGCTTCCTTGGCTGCTTGGTGGGCATCCAGAGTAAATTTTTTCATTGAAGCAATTTGTTCATAAGTTTATGTATATGTCATATACAGTTTTGACATCATATTATAAAATTTATAAAAACATCTTAAAAAGAGAAAAACATCACACACTAATAGCCAAAGGCATGAATGTCAAACACTGCTTACTGAAATGGATAGGACTTCTCAGATGACTGTCAGTAAGTGGTTCATAGTCTGCGGTTCTACAAGGAGGTGCTGTGAAGCTCAACTACTTGGTGAAAACAGATGTGAATGTATCCTTCAAAGTTTAAGAAATGCGACTTGTTGGATGTGTTGAGATATGTGTTTCAGGTCATTGTATTAGTCTTCTCAAATACTCTTGGCATGGAATTTTTGAGAAATAGCTGAGTTTACTTAATATTCTTAAGAAATGTAAAACTTGAGTCAGAAAAGTGTATACTGGCAGTAACTCAGCTCATATCAATGTCATTGTACCGGTGCAAAACGTATGTGAGAATAGAACCATGCTCTCGACACGTACTGTATGCTCAAACTGAAGAGTGAGAGGAGAGGAACTCATTTATACTACCAAAGGGCAGAATACTCTGTGAAAATGTGGGGTATGACTGTAAAGAGCTGCGGATGGCCATCATCATTCTGAGAGAGACTTTCTGACTACACTATCCAAAATATGAGAGAGTGCAAGAAAGAGAGTTCCCAAATTGTCAGGCACAAGAAACGAGTATTGGCAGGGTGCTTTTTTTCTTGTTGTTTGTGATTTTGTTTTAAAGATGAAAAACTGTATTTGGGTGGGTGAGAGGAGTGAAATGACAGAGATGCACTAGTTTATATAGCTATCTACCACTGTATCAAAAATAGGCAATAAGTAGAGGGAATTAACCCCAACACAGTACATAGTGGCTACACTAAATGTGTTGTATCTACTGCTAAAAGCCATAAGGTTTTCTCTTTCATAAATTCTGGCAATGTTCCTGGTCTTCTCCTGCCAATAATGTCTGGTTGCACTGAAATATTTTTTTCCCCGTGTTTCTTTCTTTATCCCTCTCTCCTCCTCTTTTTCTCTTTCTTTCTTTCTCCCTCTCTTTCTTTCTTTTTCTTTCTTTCTCTTTCTTCCTGTCCTACCTTCCTTCTTTTCCCTCTTTCTCTCTGTATCTTTTTTCCTCTCTTTTCCTTCCTTCCTTCCTGCCTTCCTCCCTTCCAATATGTACACTTGAATCTGTTATTTCGCTGTTCTTAATCAGTGAATCCTAGACCTTTTATTGAAGTGATATAACTAAAAATTACTGGTGAATGATTTATTGGTACTGCGAAAACTTCTGTTCTCTATGAACATTGCTGACTGTTATCACAGTAAATTTAAGTAGTGTCACTGAAGTCAGCAGATCTATGCTGAATTAATCAGTATGGAATCTGGCCCTAAGAGTCATAAATGATAAAGTCATTCGTGTGCTTGCAAACAGATCCTGAATGGATGGCTCAGTATAGGTTCCTTCAGACTGGCCTAACTGCCCGTTTAATTTATTTTAGAGGATGTTGCTTTCACACAGAGTGGCTCAGCTTCAAAATTCACTTGGTCTTGGTCTCTTTGACATGATAGCTAATCAGGGTAAAATTTAATATTAGACTCCACATGAAATTTTGAGTTTCCAGTGTATAGATATCAGAATGATTATCTGATCTCCCATCGGTTTAGCATAATCTCAGATATTCCAGTTGTACTGGTACCAGAACTTGGCTTTCTTCACTGGCAACTGCACCTTATCCATTGATTTAACTGCCTGCATGTACACATACATTTTCCTCATATAAGTGTGTCTACAAGGAGTGTAGAAGATGTTTGAATCTGCCCAAAAATTTTTTAGCTCATACAAATTCATATTTCAGCCACTTATGAATACATCGGTGTTTGTGCTTATTGAAGTAAGCATTCATATGTATATGAACGCGTATAGTACCTGTACATGATGTATAAAGGCATGTAGGCAAGGAAGAGTGTTAACTGAATGCTTACTTTGTCTGTTAGGAAGAAATTGGGTTATGAATTGGGTTATCTCATGAGAACATGAGATCAGAGGCTATACACTGATATCAAAAGTAGGAGGCCCATACATGTATTTAACTCCTCCATTAAAAAAGAAAAAAGGTATTTTTAATGTTATTCTTCATAAACTTTATTGTTGTTTATTAGTAGTAGGCTTTTGTCTGTGCTTTATTTTTTGTATATCATAGAAGGCTTTAAAAAATAAGTAGGTCAACATGCAGAAAGGAAGCCATCAAACGTAAATGATTTCAAACACTTACATTGTGCTGTATGTTCAAAAGTGACACAGGGTTGAAAAAAAAATCAGTAGCCTGTTTTCAGTAAAATGCTTAGATATGACCATGTTTCTATTTTATACCCATTTTAAATATGTGAGAGAAAAAGACTGAGAAGTATTTCATCAAGACAGTACTAAAATATGATATTCAAATATACTGACAAGAAACTGTTCTCATCTCATCTCTTCCTTTCTTTTATATGCCTCCGCTGGCTTCTTCTCTCTTAGTATATTTAATACAATCCTTTCATCCCATTTACAGAGCCTTCCTTAATCTTTTTTCTTACATAGTTCTTGCACTCGTTTTTCTCTCTCAACCATGTATTTCCATTGCTCAGTATTTCTTCTCATGCTTCTCTTGCTCCTGTGTTACTGACTTCTCATAAGCATCTATACTATCGGAATATTTTCCGTATTCTAATTTTACACTCTATTAATTGCTCTGCGAATTCTATCCCCACAGTATTGTTTCAGCTATGTGGAAATACAGATAAGAAGAGAAGGATATTGTTTATTTAAACACTAACTTTCTTAACTTAACTGAAACCATCATACAGTGAAGAACAAAGTTCCTTCCTTGACTCTTTCTACAAGATGGAGGTGTTTCTCAGTCCCCCTCTCCCCACCATTCCTCAGAAAACTGTCCCATCAATGGGATATGGGTTGGAATTAATCTAGTCAATTTTGGACAGATTGCTAAGACGTAGGCAGATGGAAGATGTCTTAAATGTAGGTGTCTGTATCTGGGTTGCTTTAGTCTCCTAATATGGTCAACAAATAAAAACAGGTCCTTCCATATTTTTCATTTAATCTTACTGTAGATCTCTGAAGTAAGTTAGATGATTCAGATGCTGATAGTTGCCCTTTTTCCCTGTTCAGATATAAATGTCTGTAGTTATGTGAGACAAACCTTATTTCTGCTGTCTCCTATAGGGGATAGTGGGCTGGTAGAGGTAATTCTCTATTTGATTCCCCAATTTCTTTGGGTATCCCCTTCCCTAAGTCTGTTTCTGTCTCTAATTTGAACGGAAGTCAGACCTTTCATAAAATTTCTCTGCTGGAGACCTGCCATTTGTAACAAGACATACTTAAACTGTGCCTTTGAACCTGTCCAGAAGGGTCTCTGACCTGATACGGGATCCAGTCCTGTCAGTCAGGGAGAGAGGAAAAATCCTCCCAAGTCCCTAGTAAGCAATCAGAAGAATGTTCACATCTGTCTCCACGTCTTGTCCTTTCAGCAGCATAGCTTCCCTCACCCTGTTTCCATCTTTTCTTTCTGCTCTGTACCTCCTGGTGTTCCCCGTGGCCCCACATGACGTTGGGGCAGGGCATCGCGGCAGCAGTGGGGTCACTGTCCCATGCCCTCCTGCAAGTGGCTCTCTGAGTGTCCAAGGGCAGGCTTGGCATGGTATAGGCAAGCCCAGATTGCGCGCTGGGATCCTCCACGCCTGGATACAATTTGCCACTGCAGCCCTGCCCATAAATTATCAAAAATCATAAGTATGGATGACTGACAATTGATCACCTGCTTGGGAAGAGGAGTTGTGATTTAAGGTGAGCCTTTACAAATATTCCTGAATCCAGGAGGTATGTGGCATACGACAGTCGGGAAACCACATACCAGCTCATAGGAAGTCTTCTGATATCTACCCTCCCAACTGTTGCTGTAGAAAGACTTGAAGGAGTCAAGGTCTTATTTTTTCCCTGCTAGTCCTGAGAAAACCTTGATGATACTCTGGGTTCACTCTCTTCTCTCTGCTTGTCTTCGTTGATGCAGTGCTCTTCTGCGTTTCTCTCCTTTTCTGAGTTACTGTCTTCCAACATGTTGTGACAAGTTTCTTTTAAGGTATGAACTCTTTGGGGCCAGGGACATGTCTTCTTAAAATTTAAGAAGTGGTGTAGAAGTGATTTTTATCATGCTAGAATGAAAATTAAAAATATTCCTGAGGTACAATAAAACTCTGCACCCACATACATGGCCACAGTTGGAAATGTCCAGTTGAGAGCAGAACAGACTGATATTTGCAGAGTAAGATGCAGTGACTGCAGAGGTCTGGCCTGGTAACAACACATTTTATAATTAGTCATAATCTTCACACTTTAAATGTAACTGATAGAAAGGTGTAACTTCACCATAAGTTCATTTTTAGGTAGTTTAAAAGGTTTGGTTTGTGATGCAGTGATGGATCCTGGTCTAAATGGTTTATTGATTAATTAACTCTTTATACTTTATGATTCAGAATTTGCATATTTTTCTTCAATCTGATCTTTAGTATGCAAAACTCTTTTCAGCAATTATCTTTAATAGAGTAACTGCTATTAGGCATTTAGAAATAACGATGTGGGTGGCATGTCTTGTGAGGTACCAACTGGCATTAATTATGAGGTTGAACTTTTGCACTGAAGTCCTACTACCTCTGTAGTTTTAATATAGAAGCCATGTCTCTTTTGAAAACATGTTTTTTAAAATGTTCATGTAGATTTTTCTTCCTGTTGTATTTTTGGACACAAGATGTTAATTAGAAAATTTAAAAATTCTACTTGATGCAAAGAAAGGTGAATAGAGTGAAGTTAAGTACGTAAGAAATCTCAACCTTTTTTATGGGTTCAAAATGAAAATAATTTTAAAGCTTAGTTATGAATCACATGCATTTATTTACAATAAAATTGCTAGTACTTCTATTATTAAGCCATTTAATAAAGCAGATGAGGGATAAGGCACTCATGCATTTTGTTGCATTTAAAGAATGTCATAGCATGCTCCAGTACACTCCAGTTCATTTTTTCATGAAGTATTTATTTTTGCCAGACTACATTTTTATATACTTTGTCATATTAAAGAAAAGTATTTTTCCTGTTTTTATCTTGACTTACTGTTTGATAAATTAAATCAGTTGCTCACTTGCTTTTTATACCAGCTGGTTTGTAGTAAGGGAAAGATAAACACAAAATCTGAGAGTTTGGAATAAAGAGGTGGCTGTGGAACGTACACTATTTCTATACGTTTCCAGGCAAATCAGAAGGAGGAATAAGTGAAGAGGGAAAGGGATGTGATTGCCTGGAATGGGAAGGGAAAAGAAGTAGTTCAAAAATATTTCACTGAAGTAGGAGTGTCAGATTTTTATTTTTTTTTTCCAAAAGCATTTTGCAGTTGAGAAGAGAACATTGCACATTCGGCCCGTGCCACAAAATTAGCAGGTATTGTACTTCACTGGTTGATTTGACAGTTGCTGCTTGACTAAGCCATAGCAGTGGGCAACTAAATTGAGGACCATTGGATTCATGGAGTTCCTGTACTGAAAGACATACAGGCAAAATAGCACAGGTGTCTTTAGTCAGAAATAAAGGAAAGTGCTCCGGTGTATTTTCTAGTAAAAGTTTATAAAGCACCAATGAAGGCACAAATATTTTTGAAGACTTGACTATACTTGTGTACAATGAAAGTATCTGGAAAGTCCTGGATTATCAGTCTTGGCAACTGCTTGATATCCAGGCATTTCACCATACCCTAATGTTTGACTCCTTAATTCCCTGCAGCTGCACTGTCTTACTACAGTGTTCCTCTTTAGCATTTTCAAATGCAGTGTCAAAGATGTGAGTGTAGGGCCTATGTACACAGAAAAGAGGACCTTGAGGAAAACTGTGCAACAGTAGGGTTGTGGCTACTGGTGACTGTGCTGTAGGACCCCCCCCCCT
>NW_009628282.1:26131-30199 GCF_000690535.1 Cariama cristata | reverse complement strand
CCTTCCCACTTAACAAATCACCCAGGCCATCTTCCAGGACAACAGCTAGGTTCCTGTTCCAGACTATTCCACCCTGAGTATTTCCATTGTTTGTGTTTCTATAGCAGGGAGAAAAAAAAATTAAATATTCTTGGCTTTGCCTCAGCTCTATCTGTCTTCCAAGTAAGATAACTCTAAGGAATGGGAATTGAAAAGAATTGTCTTTGGACTCAAGAGTATCACAGTTAGTCTGCAACCACCTGTGTTCACCAAGTCAGTAGGTAACTGAGATGGCTGTGGATTGCATTCTGCCTCAGGTACACACCTGAGACACACTTTTGCAGATTTGTCTTGGACCGATGTTAAAGTGAAATCCCGAGAGGCCCAGTCCTGCAATGGGTGAGGAGCTAAGCTACAGGACACACTGTGAGGTAAGAACCAGGAATGCTGGAAGAGAACTTTAAGCACAAGGGAAGGGCTTTTTATGTTTGCTTGTCTTTGCTTAAAGAAAATAGACTGCCCTGTGTAGTTTTCTCAATGATTAGTTGTGTAAAAACCTGAGTGGACAAATCTTGTCTTGATTTGCAAGATTACCTGGAGGAGTCGATTGGGTTATGACATTCTTTGGTCAATTCTCTCTAAGCTTAGGGCCATATACTATTGCTACAAGTTAATTCAAAGGACTACTAGAAACCTGTCCCTTGATGATGTCACCTTTCTTCCAGTCTTCATCTCCCTTACTGACTTCAGAGCTGAAGCTGGGTGAGTCAATAGAGTCCTCTGCATGATGCCTTGAGTAGCTGCTGTGAAGAACCACAGGGCTTTGAGGAGCTGGGCACCAAGTCCAAGTAGCTCTTCTTCTGCCAGTTCAGGCCTGTTCTTTGACCATGAGCTCCATGAGTGAGAACAGCAAAGGTGTCTTATCTTGTACTGTATTTCAAATCCCATCAGAAATAAAATGTGCAACATACTGTCTCCTAAACTGACACCGTGAAGGAATGCCTTAGTTCCCATCGTTTGCATTCTGCATATCTAGAAACACATGCTCAGACACACTTCACTCACACGACCCAAAACCGACTTTCTTCCTCATCCTTTCCTCTGCAGGGTCTGTGCTGTGTCTGTGGGTGTTTGTAGATTGAGCAGCTTCCTAGTCTTGATTCAGAGGAGATAATGAAGGGAACCACAGGACATACTGGCATGTCCTAGTCATGTGAGATTGGAGAGCTGAGCTGCTCTGTTCAAGAGTTCGGGTCAGATGAATCTGCAGTCCGTAGATATGAGCATATCTTCAACTTCAGACATCACCACCAACAGGCCTTTGGAGGGCAGTGGGATGGGGCAAGCAAAAGTCACCAGCTCAGGTTTCTTCCTCAGTTGCCAAATTGCTTCAGAGATGCTGGTACAAAATTAACTAGTGCCTCCCATGCAGTGATACAGGGTGGGTCAGTAAGAGAGAGCCCAGAACAGGTTCTTGCAGGCGTGCTGTGAGAGCTTGTGGGAGAGGTATGATGTCCAAAAACTCCTTGTTTGCTATGCTCCGTGGATGTGCCTGGGATATGCTGGTGTGAGCATGAAGGCCTGAAGAGAATGAGCACACGTTATGGGACTGATTTTTGGAAGTGTCTTAAAGCATGCTGTAGATATAGTCACAGACAACCCCGGTGATGTACTGTTCTGTATAAAAAACTCTAATCGGGGATTATACAGGGATAGAGATAATACACAATGGGCTAGGTTGCTTGTGTAATGAATGTATGCACACTCTCTGAGAGAGCTGCCCTTCAGTTTGAATTATTGTTTTTCCCTTTTTTTTCAATATTTGGCATATCTCTACTGCTGCCAACAAAAGTGTCACTTTGTGCTCTGTTGTATTTTTGTGTTATGATCATCTCTTTCATAGGAATGAGGGATGGGGAGTGGAAGCAATTCCCTAAAGTTTGATTTCATGAGTGAGGGAACCTCCAGACACTGTGAATGAAGCAGACTTGCGTTAACGTTACTTCCCCCCCACCCCAATTTTTTATTGTAACTGCTTATTTTTAAATAGTTTTCCTCTTTTTTCCATTTCAGTCTTCAATCATGTAATGTATTTATGATAGCACATTGAATAATCATATCTTTTTTGACTATAGGTTTTAAGTGTTTCAAAAGAAGTCACAGTAAGTATCTTTATTCTATAGACACAAAGACGTTAAATTACTTTGCCAAGGTAACTAAGGAGGGAACAAGAATAAAAATGAGAACAGGACCTTTTCCTTCCTCTGTCCTTCAACCAGAACCTGTGGTGCTCTCGGTGCAGAACCATGACACTGGATGCAAAAAAGCTGGGATGTGTTCACAGAATACATTTAAGGAAATTAAAATTTTCCATAATAGAAAGGAGATGAATGCCTTGACCTCTTTATACATTTATACACATGTTTAATTTTATTCATAGGAGTAATTTCTCCGAACTCAATGGGATTACTCATTTGGTGCATAAAGTTAAACAGAGATTTAAGTGCCTTTGGGATGCAAACTTATTGTGGATAACATTAACACTATCAGAGTTGTTTTCTATTTTCTTTCTGAGCCGATACTCTTGACATTTGATTGTAATTTTCTTTTTGTTTGTTACTGGCTGTCCTTCATAAAGAACTGTTACAAGGTAAGGGGACAACTAGTCCTTGTCTTCAGTACTAGGTGAGTGCAATGTGGTCTGAAACAGATGAAAACAGACAGAGTGAGATGAAAAATAACATGCACTATGAAAATCCATGAATATGGGAAAGTTACAGCCCGCAGTTAAACAAGATGTCAAAGCCTTTGTTGGCTTCCATATAAACAGTAAGTCTTAGTTTAAGTACATAGATAGTCAGCCTTTTTGCAGTGCTCTTGTTCATGTCTTTTTGCTAATTTGTCTATTTTTATACTTTAATATATTGTACCATCCATTTTTCAAGGTAGAAATTGGTATAACTAAATTTACCTTTGAAAAGATTAAATGTAAGTGGTTTAAAATGGGTAGTTTTAAGGGAACACCATCTGGTACGTGGTTATTAAAAAAGCTCATGAAAATATTACATGACAACATTCATATGCAATTAAATTAACATAAAAACCTAAATTAACAAGTAAGTTCAAACCGCTGATTACAATTAATTTTGTAAATAAGTTTGCCATAATTTTTGAATCTCTGTTATGACCCCTGATGAGATGCAGAAGGGATTTTTGTAGGACATACACTATAGCAGTATTTGAGGGGATTAGTAGTACTTGAGGGGATAAGAACCGATAGAAGTCACTCAGCATTTTGTCTATCAGGTTACCTTATTAAAAAATATCTATAATAATGAAAGATTTGCAAAATTGGATTTTTGAGGAGGTTGGCTTGGATTTTTATAAGCTCACTTTTTATGAGTGACTTAAAAGCACACTGAAAGATATGACAGGTATGAAATTATTATGTATTAAAGTATTAATCTAAAATACTGGTGGAAATTTATTGGACATTGCTTTTTTTGGTGGCATTTCATATTATTTTTGCATCATTTGATCGAGTTGCCTTGGTCACTGAAATCCTTTTGCTTTAAATCTATGGTGAGTTATGAACAGTCCCTGTAGTATTATACTGATTAACTTAATAGGAAGCTATGTGCAAAATAAGCAAAAATAAATAAGTAACTAAACAAAGTGCACAATCCATCCCTGTCAGCATTCCCAAGACACAAGTGAAGGACAGTATTGCAATTTCTTAGTGTCAGCAATTCTGGTTTTGACAAGGTGCAAACTTTGGTTTGACAGAGGGAGTCTTCAAAGAGATAAAACAGTTAGTAAATATGTTTATTTGTTTTGATTTCTAGGAAAGTGAAGGTCAGTTGTTACAAATTGCTTAGGGAGACAAGCTGACAGGAAGATAAAGGGAGAACGCTCCAGGAGCTGAAAGATGGAGGCCTTCATCCATTCTGAGAACAGCACGTTCTGGTAGAGAGGCTAAAGGAGCGTGCAATGAGACAGGGGCTTGCTGAGCCAATGTTAGGTAAACTATTAAAATTCTGTTCTTCCTGCATGCCAGCCTAACCCACTGTTGCAGTGCAACCTTTGTTC
>NW_009628282.1:16382-26100 GCF_000690535.1 Cariama cristata | reverse complement strand
CAGCATTTGAGAATGTCCTGTGTGAGTAAGTATGGGTGAGATGCTGTATATGTAAAATCCTGGTAAATAACTTTTAATAGTTCCAAGACAACTTTTAATAAAAGTAAATATTTGATGTGTTCAGAAAACATGACAATGGCACCAAGAAAATAAACAGTGCTAGCAATTAGGTGAACAAAGAGGGTGGGAATAATTCTGCCTGACTCCCGGCAAAATTGGGTGTCTGGTGTCACTCAGTCACCCACATTCATTCTTTCACCCTGTCTCCCCTAGATACCAGTCCTAGTGCAGGATGTGTCCCTTCCCTGGGCTCCCTGCTTTGTCCATTGACCACAGTGGCAGGCCAGTCCACTAACTTGTACCAGATGCAGTTTTAGGTGGCTGAAATGTGGTGAGATAAGCCTTGCCTAAAGTTTCTCAGTGTTCCTTCCACAGGTTTCTCACTCTGTTTTTGTATCTAACCATATAATGTCTCAATATAACCTATAGACTTCAGCCCACATGCATGCCTGTGTGTTTATGAACACATATACATGCACATTTGTCTGTCAGATTTTTTAAGGATGTGATTCAGTCTTTAAAAAGCAACTCTCATACATGGTATGTGTCATCTAGATATATGAGAACTTGAAAAGTAAGGCATCACCTCAGTCCTTTTCCAAACCATTTCAGAATTCTGTCAGCAAATGGTTTAGCATTTCCCCAAATAGCAGCCTTCTCTCTGTTGGATCGATAGTTAACTGCTACTCACTGCCGAAATAAAAATCTGTATCCTATCCCCAAAGTGTTGCAAGTGTTGAGATCAACACACAAATAGTTTGCTGGATCTCTAATTAGCTGAGACTGTGTTAAACGCTATCTTTTCCCCACAGGCCAGCTTACAGGTAAAAATATAAAGCTCTAAATTAAATATACAGGTAAAATACATGGGTAAAAATATTTGCAGCTCACAGTTAAAAATAAAATTCCTTCTCTTGCTCTTATTTTAGCTGTGATAGAGTGGAGACAGGGCCATGGTTACCAAATCACTTTTGGGGAGGTTAGCATTACTCTTGGAGTGTTCTGATGGCTGCGTCGTCATTATGTTTACACAAAGGTTTAAGAGCAGGAGGAGTGAGGCCTCCTACTTAACTCTTAGCTGACATTTTTTACACAATTAAGATGAGCAATACGTTAACTAAGGTTGCATAGCCCATCCTCTGTAATTCAGTCTCATAAATCAAAGAAGGAGTAGTATTATGGTATAGTTGCCTTCTCTGTACAAAAAAATGTGCTCTGATCCATAATTCGTTTTGGGTATTTTTATTGCAAGTTTGGCTTGGTTTAATCATGTTCTGCATTATCTTCAGGGTTTGCAGTTAAAAAAAAAAAAGACAGGTGTGGCTCCAAATCAGGAATGGGCTACCAACTCAGTCAGAAGGAGCTGAGAGCCAAAACACCTGTTTTCACATAGGTAAAATCCTGTCTAAGAGGGAGGCATGGGGTCTGTAAGTGCCGAAGTCATTGGTAGCTGGAGGCCATGAATTTCTTACTCTTTCAGAAACGACACACTTGCTCCTGTAAGAGACAGAGCTTCTGGGTGCAGGCTCCTGTTGAGGTCTAAGCTCCACAGGAACTTCCAGAGGCAACGTGTTTCTCACTTATGTAGGATTAATTATTCTTTCCTTCTGGTGACAGCAGGATGAAAAATCCTGAAGTGAGTATTGTTCCAGGTGAAGAGACAAAAGACTACAATAATACACCTGCAACATTAATATAAGGAACCATAAATAACACATTTCTATGTTTCAGGTTTCATTGATTTGACACTGAATTCACAAAATATCCAACTTTTTGAAATGTGTGATTTCTGGAAAAATCAAGTTCGACTAATCCTTCCCTCTCTGTCACCTCCCCATCCCCATCTCTGCACTGGCTGAGGTTTTTCTCCATGTCTGTGGTGCTGGAGCTCTGACTTTAGCTGAGGCCTTGCCAGTCCCCTCTCCCAGCATCTCACCTCTAAAGAGGTCACTCTTGGTCTCCTCCAGTTTCTTGGACATGACCTGGGTGCTTGAGCAGCTCATCTGATGCTGCCCAGTGTTTGCTGCCCAGAGCCAGTCTATAGTCTGACTTTTGCATAGAAATGAAAAAGTTAAAACAGATAGTATCACCCCAAAATTGTAGCATTTTTTCTTTCTGTATGGTATCTTAGAGTTACTGAAAGATGGATTAGGTGATTTTCTGTGTTACATTACCATTAACTAGCTTTTGGCAGTGAGGTTTTAATATTGTGTGACTCGTATTTCCAGTAGGCTGGAAGGCTCCTTAAGGAAGCTGTGTCTCATATTTGAGATACCACGACTAACAGATTTAAGTCCTTGAGGTCATTTCAGACTCATACTTTTAAAATTGGATACATTGAATACAAATCAATTTATTACGTGTGAGCTTTTAGCATAAGCCTTTAAAAAACATCTTTCTTTGTGTAAATCTGATACATGGACTGTTAACTTTGATAAAATAAGTAAGTTGTTCTGGTGTGCTTTACAAAATTTTGGCCAGTGTCTCATTGCATGACATACTTTAGACCTACTAAGACCTGCTGGCTGCCCAAGGGAGGTGTCATTGTATTCACTGACATGTTTGAAAGAGCTTTGGTTTTTCAACAAACTCTAATGATTCCGATCAATATTTAGCGAGGTTGCTTATTTACAGCATCTGAGGGCTAATCTTACATACTTTTTTTTGTTGTTGTTTGAGTTCTAAATGTTCATTATTCCCAGATCATAGAGAAGAAAAACTAAGTCAACTATTTTCAATGAAATTCCAGGTTTTGCGAGATTTATGGTCTTTTTGTGGTTTTGATATTTTAGATGTATTATACATTTATTCCTTCTTTTATTCCTCTGACAGGAGGACTGACATTTTTATTTGGTGAAGTATTTTGCTGGAAATTACTATCCTTTGTTTTTTTAAATGGAAATGGTACAGTCCTTGGTATTCATATTGGAGGTGTTTATTTCCTACATCTTTTCCAATTATCTTTGGCCGAAGATGCCAGTTTAGTTATTTCAAACTAGAATATGATCCAGAACTGCATATCCTGAAAGATGATAATTGATATTCTACCTCAGACAGGAAGAAATTTGTATAAAATTTTTGGTGCCAATATCTAGATAAATGATACCATTTAAAACATACCTAGTGGTCCTAATTACTGTCTTAACTGTATAAACTCATGATAACTTTTTAAGATCCTAAAAAATTCAATTGAACTACCATGACCTCTTCAAAATTCATCCCATTACCTTCCTGTTAAATACTATGTAGTCCTACATCTGTGGCTGCTCAGAAGTGGGAGGGCTTACAGGTTCCCTTAAAAAAAAAAAGGGAGTCCCATCACAAGGGACAAGATTTTATGTGAAATTCCCTTACCTTTTGTCAAAATGTATTCCTTTTAAGAGATTTGCCATCACAAATGCAGATGATATGGAGATAAAGAGACTGTCTTACTCTCCAGACCATAACAGAATGTGATGGATCAACAGTTTCGTATACAAGTTATGTTTTAATCAAATCAAATAAAATAAAATTGCCCTTTTCTTCCAGATTTTGAAAAAAAGGGTTCTAGATTCATGACAAAATCATGGCGTGTATCATTCATAGTTCATTTATAAGTCCTCCATTTGGTAGGGACCACAAGGTCTCTGTAGAGAGGTACAATATTTCATGATTTGTGACCAAAGAAAAGTGAAAATTAAGTCTTGCAACAGTCAGGACATGACTATGAAGAACTAGTCCTATATATGGTCTAAAGTCCTTTGCTGTTTAACAGCTTTACCGAATAATAGTTTGTTACAAAACTGATTAATTTAGTTCAGCATTTTTTTAAAGGCAGATGTGAAGGACAGCATGTCTGTCTCCAAGCTATAAATTCATAGAAAAAAGTGACTCAAAATGATAACAACAGAAATTACAAATGAATACGAAATTGTGAAATTAAGAAAATGAAAATTTAGACTGAAAGAAGATAAATAGTTTTCTTATGGTGATATCAATTAGGCTTGAAACTTTAAAACAAAAAATAATTGAAACATTGAAAAAAAAAAGGAGATAATTTATAAGGTACAACACAGCCCTGGCAAAAGGATAGTTTAAGTAATTTAATAGTTCTTTTATATTTCGAACTTCACTAGCTCTGTGATTATGAATGGATGTAATTTTAGGAGAAAGGAGGGAAAATGTGCTTTATTCAGATGACAGTGGTACTTATGGGTGTGCATATGTATGCCTGAGAGAAAAATGCTGCTGTGAAGTTTCCCGTATCTCTATACATTCTATTATTTGAAGGAAAAATTACTTACTTTCAGTGGAAATGCATTAAAGAGCTCCATAGGCACCAGTTGCTTGACTCTGGATCAAGTTGCAGTTGCAGGATTGAGGTCAACAACATCTTGCGCCTCTGGTACAAGCATAGTCTGTGACTTGAAATCAATGAAGTATTGGAAATAACAACAAGCTCTCCTGTCCCTATCCCTTAGTATAAAGTAAAGCATCAGGTGGCTGATATGGGTAGTGTCTTTATTATTTCTGTTGGCTTTGTGCCACTCGAGGAAATTCTGTTATTCATGGTGCAAAGTGGGTTTAGCTGAGTGTAATATTTCCACTTTCGACCTTTATTATTTGCTTATTTTTTTAATTTCAGGAAAGCTTGAAAATATTCAAGATCCATCTATATTCATAGATTCAATATTTATGGACTCGATTTCCTTAATCTAAATGAATATAAATGAACTTTGCACCAATTTCTTTGGTACTGGCAACGGTATGTTTGTAGAAGCTTTCTCTCTTTTCTCTCACAACAGGTTGATAAGATTTATTGCTGTAGTATAACATTTTTGCCCCTTTTTTGCACTTGAAAAGTATTAATTTGCATGTATTTGTCTTTTTGCTCATATCATAGCTTTGCAGCTAGACCTTTATTTGTTGAAGTGCTGCTTTATGGTGCTCCTCAGAAGTATCTCAATTCTATTAGATTGGTGTGTAAGACCCCTTCATTTGAAACAAAATTGATCCTACTGCTTCTTTATATGTATAGACAGGCTATCCATAGCTGTCTGAAGATAGCAGGTGGAGTTACAGTCCAAATGTAAAACATTCTCCATTCTCTATTTGTGTTCACATAAAATACAATAGTGCCTATTTACATGTTACCATTTTAATTTTCACTTCAAGATGTTTTCTGAAAACCATAAATTAACTTTTTCCTGCTCAAAAAGGCATTTAAATACAGGTGTTTATTGATTTTCTTGCTTTAAATAAATAACCAAATAAATAACATGCAAAATCAAGTTCTAAATGAAAACAACATTAAAATAGTAGTGAAACATTTGTTCCCTGACAGAAAATGATAATAGATTTGTGCTCCTGTTGTTAGGTACTGAACATTTTATGTAGACTTACAAGGAAGTAAAAATCAAATACTGGAACTTTTGAATAGTAAAAAAGAAACAGCTCAAAAATAGCACGCAAATAAGGTCAGTTGCTGAAAATTCTAGTGCATGTTGTCAGTTTATTCTGTATTCTAATTCTTTCCACCCAGTTGCAACTGGAATAATTGCAACAGGGCTTAAAATGCTATGGAGTTATTGTTGTGAATAAGTTCATTGCAATGACTAATAACTTCAATGAAAAAGAAACAAACATAAGATATACTTAGATTATGTTCATACACAAAACAGTAAAATATGGAGAAAGTTGGAGAGAGTAAGTTTTAAATTATAATGATGATGATGCACAGCATCAGACTTGTCCTGGAGTTGTTGGAAAATATGTTGAAAAAGATGTCTTGCAATTTCTCATTTACCAAATTGGTTTCTAAAATGTGCATAAATTAAAATATTTCACAGAACTATCTTTTTATTGCTCTTCATTATTCTATGAAGAATGGAAAGGAATTATAGTTAACAATTTAAAAACACTGTGCCACCAGAATGAAAGCTTGCAACTATATGTAAAAAGAGAGATGATTGTATATTATATTTCCTTTTTGGCAATCTTTTCGTATACAAAATATATGTAGGCAAAATATTTACAGCTTCTCAGCCCACTGCTAACTAACTCCTTTTCACAATTATCCATATCCCTTATGCTAAATGGATAAGCCAGATAAACAACCACAAACATTAAAGAATTTATGCACATATCGCAACTCCTCCTATTTTACTGAGTAAATGGCATACATGGAATCTTAAAACTCTATTTAAAATTGACAATTAATAATGCAAAAAAATATTCTATACTGGACAAGAACTAAAGGTTTGTATTTTTAGAAAAGACCTTTATTGGAAAACATAGGGATTGTGATTAATGGGAGAGCAGAATTACGCAGTATCTGTCTTTCAAGCAAGGCACGTTCTCACACCACCGCTGGTAAGGGTTAAGTGTTTATTGTGTGTCCATCTGGGTCTTTACCAAAGACAAAAAAAGGAACTGTTCCCACAGGTCATTACGGTATTGGCTGGGAACTGAACTGGAATTCTGCATGAGAAATAAATGGTCTGGAGGAAAGTGGACTGGGTTTCAAACTTTTGAACTCTTAAACATTTTTGAATGCGCACATCTTCTAGTCATTAAGCTGTAATCCAGGAACAAAATATTATATAGTTCTGTACCACATGGTTGTGTATTTATATAGGTATGTATATCCACACATATGTAATAGTATCTATATAAAGTATAATCTTATAGGATGGCAATAGGTCAAAGTTATCTTAATATGTCAAGTATTAAGACATTTTACTTTCCATACATTTTTTTGTATTTACTGATTTGGGTGAGGAAGTCCTATTGCTTTCACTCTAAATCTGAAAAATATGCAAACACTGAAATGATAATTCCAGTGCTGGCTGCAGAGACCACAAAAAATCCTTCTTTTCTGTTTACACAGAATACAAAAAACCCCCAACAAATCAACCCACCTCCCATCTTTTGTTCTCTTCCTAGCCTTTGACATACTGAAGTAACTTTCCATATTATTTTATTACTTCAGGGGCAAAGCTTAGCCTTTGTTTCCACCTTATGGAAACACTCGCCAACCTAGAGCTGTTCAGTCTAGTAGTTTAAGTGCTATTAAGGTTATACGGCTCATCTCCTTGCCCCTTCCAGATCAGCTTCACCACTTCACAGGAATTCCCTGCACAACAGGCCTTTGAAGGAGTATTAGAGGCAGAATCCACTTGTTAATGCTTTCCCTCAAGCAGTTGCTGACACTATTGCAGTCTCTGAGTTTCAGTAACACTTGCCGTGCAGGTTAGAATGAGGATTATTTTGACCTAGAGACCGTGAAGAATTTTTTTGTGCTAAGCCTGGATATGCGTGGACCTGACCTCATCTGATACTGTCTTTTTTATTGCTTTTTCTCATAATATAAACTGTACTCTATCATGCTCTTCTAACAAAGTAATTTTATATGTTCTTTTATATGAAGAATCTTGTTACTCCTCAACTATTATTATGTTTCCAAGAAACTAAATACAGAATTTACTGGTGACCATAGGATACTGTCACATAGAAACAAAAAGAAGCCCAAAACTGTGTGAGGATTCTCTGACATGACATGTTCACATTGGGATTTTAGGTGAGATCAGAGGAGCGCTTTTGAGGTAAATCTCTCAGTTAGCTCCCTTACTGCACTCCTTGGTGCCATGGAGGCACTCGTTGACGTCACGGAGCAGTCACCTCGCGCGCAACTGAAGCTCCTTTCAGATCAAATTAACCTGACTGTGTGCTCCTGACCTACCTGCCTCAAGCACCCTGGCTTCTTAGAAATGTCCGGTTCATGGGACCAAACTAGTTTTAGTGTAACAATCTCTGAAAGGTGTAGCTTCAACATCAGGTCCTCGGCACCAACTGTTTAGCTCCACCAACCTACTTCTGCTGTGCAGCACTACTTGCTAATTGTAAAAGCAGTGAACTGTCCTCTAGCAGTGGCTATTGTACCACAAGAAAAATATGCAAGTCTGATGGGACTGCCAGCAGTGTTGCTGTGCAAGAGGAGGAAGCAAACTGCTCGTTACTGTAGCCTTAGCCTGGTTATCTGTTTTGCCTGAACCTTGGATCTGTGTTTCTCAGTCTTTACTACAAGAATTTAGGGATCATGATCACTGGTTAAAGAGTAGCGGTTCTATAAATATTTGAATGCTGGTATTAGTAAAAGAGGAATTAATTTCTCACTGGAATAATGTAGATTAGATCTAGATAATTCGTTTGTAAATACAACCCTTGAAATATTGTGAAAAGCATTTCAGAAGCACAGAAGAATAAGGAAATGAATATTTCCAGGTTCCTGAGAGGCTGTTACTAAATATAGTAAGTAAAATGCATGTATTTATTACAGCACTCTAGTTATGTACACTATGAGACGACTCTGTCATACAAATTAAAAAATCGAAATTTCTATTGGGTTGTTAAGGTAATGCTCTTCTCAAGGCATGATTCTCTCTACAAAGTGCTGTCTAGGTATTTATATAGTCCAGTTTTAAATGGCTTAAGAAAAAGTCTTCCAGATTTCACACCAGGATACTCTTTTGTAATTGAATGCATATCATTCTGAGATTGCCTTGCAAGTGATTGGCACTCTTCAGAATATATTTATAACATAGCTCTGGTAAAACAAACAAGTATACTCAAATTAGATCCTGAGGAAGCTAATTTTCTTTCCCAGCCACTGCAGTACATCTGTCATTCTCCTCACTATTGCTATAGTGTTGCCATGCTCAGGCATATATCCCATAAAAGCTTATCTTCAGCTCTAACCTGTTTTACTCTTTGCTTCCTCTTAACCGCCTCCCTGTAAAACCCTTCTGTCCAGTGTGTATGTGCTTTGACCCCAGGCTCAGCTGCATGAGATATTGATAGGAATATTACAATTGCTGGAGACTGGAAGGAAGCATGATGTTGCTTTAAAGAAGACTTTTTTTCTGTCTAGCTTGTAACGAAAATGCAGCCATCATTTGGGTCGCTGAGATAAGCCAAGCAACTGTTAGAAGATGTCTTGCCACACAGAAGGGTGCAGCAGGATTTTTCTTACCTTTGCAAGTTCTGCAAGCAGCATGGTTTAGGGAGAAGCATTTGAAATCTTGAGGAAGCTGGTAGAGGTGGGTGTCAAATAAATGCCCCTCTAGCATGAGTCACCACAAATAGGAAGAGTACATCAATTGTTCTAGTCCTGGAGACTGGGACAGGCTGGATTCAAAGAAAGAAGTATGCTGAGCTGGAAGTGTCTCAGGTAGACAGGCTGAGGTTGACACCCACCGTGAGGGTGGTGAGGCAGTGGCACAGGTTCCCCAGAGAAGCTGTGGATGCCCCATCCCTGGAAGTGTTCAAGGCCAGGTTGGATGGGGCTTGGAGCAACCTGGTCTGGTGGAAGGTGTCCCGTCAAAACAAATTCCAAACAAAATTCCAAAACAGCTTCCCAGGCTCTGCTGGTGCATCTATATCTTGCACTGCAGATACAACTGGAAAGGAGTATGTGACCACTGCCTAAATGTAGAAGCTGACTAACCAAAGCCTGTTGTTGCCAGACAAAGGAGGGCTGGGAACCCTCTGCTCCTGGTTACGACCCAAGAAATCCTGGAAGACCAACTAGGTACGTTTAAAGTTGTGCTTTCAAGTATGTTGTACTTGATTCTGGAGCTGTACGGGGTGCCGGTGCCCAGGGGCTGGACGGGGTGGCTGG
>NW_009628282.1:0-16347 GCF_000690535.1 Cariama cristata | reverse complement strand
AGAGGAGGCGGGGCCTGCCGCGGGCTGGCCCCAGCCGGTCCCAGCCGGCTCCAACCGACCCCCGCAGGGCACGGCCCAGCCCCGCAGCCCAGTGGTGGTGCCTCAGGGAAAACCTGTGTAAGAAAGGGCAGAAAATGATGTACAACAGAGAGGAGTGAGTTATAAAAAAAACCATTGAGAAACAGCCTTGTGAACACCAAGAACAGAAAAGGAGGAGGTTGGGGTGAGGGGAAGGTGGTTTAGTTTTTGTCTTTGTTTCTCACTGTCCTACTGTATTTTAATTGGCAAGAAATTAAATTCTTTTTCCCCAAGTCGAGTCTGTTTTGCCTGTGATGGTAATTGGTAAGTCATCTCCCTGTCCTTATC
Source organism: Cariama cristata (assembly GCF_000690535.1). Classification (NCBI taxonomy): domain Eukaryota; kingdom Metazoa; phylum Chordata; class Aves; order Cariamiformes; family Cariamidae; genus Cariama; species Cariama cristata. The sequence continues at coordinate 15,981 of NW_009628282.1, read as the reverse complement.
TCAACCCACGAGCTTTTAATCTTATTTTCTCCCCCTGTCCTGCTGAGGAGGAGCAGTGGATGATAGAGAGGCTGGTGGGGGGCTGGCACCAACCAAAGGCTGATAGAGAGGCTGCTGGGGGTCTGCAACCATCCAAGGTCAGCCCACCAGCCATCGTAGGAATTCAGATGTGATCTTGGCAACTCTTGGTGCACATATCTGGGAGTTCAGGTCCAGGAATACCGCCTAGGTGTAAGTGAGCATAACTGGTTTGGGAAAAACGAGTTAAATGCTTCCTTGGGAACTGTACAAGCTAAGTGCTGTATGCAGTCAGGGTCACAGAGGAAGCAGAGCCTAGACGGGGAAAGGACAAGGTTCACTGTGACATTATGTATGTACATGTTATGATGCTTCAGGATTTTTTTTAAAATTAATTTGAACATAAAAAACTAAATCCCTTGAAGGTACAAAATAGGAATTCTTCAAATGGAATGAAATCCCATGCTACCTGCTGTTATAGACTAATTGTTCACAATCAATGAACTCTTTTTCATTTCAAAATTATTAGTATTACTTTGGTTGTTAGTGTAATTTGGTGATATCCTTTTTTCTTTCTGAATTAAAATGCACCATGATACACTCTAAAATGAATAAGAAGTTTAATTATTTTTGAGGGAAAACATTTAACTTAAGTTTATACTCAATACTCCTGTACAATACACCAATGTTATAAAAAGGCAATTTTGGTGTGTGAGCAAAATAACTGAAAACTGTAATGGATGTGTATGGTTAAAATGCTTGGCTGGCAGTAAGTTGATACAGCAAGAATTCATTAGTATCTCACAGTCCCTGTTTTTTCTCCCCTCCCTCCTGGTATTTCACTTTAGTTCATTGACTTGATTTCTGAATCTCCCATTTAATGATCTTTCTCCTCTTTAACTCAACTTTTGTTTTGCTAAACCATTCCCTGCTTCTCTCTGATCCCTTAGACACTTCCTTAGACATCTGGCCTCTGAATCTGATTTAGCAAATCACTGATTCCCTCTTGAATAACAGGCAAGGGTCCCACACTCAATAGTTCTGTCTCTACCCACTTTTCCTTTGGCCAATCACAACAATATATCTGGTTAAGTATGAGCTTCATTCAAATTCCTTCTGAACAAACACATTTTAATCTTTGTAGTCTTTCAGTTGAGATTATCCCACTGCTAAACTATCCTTTTCAAGCAAGTTTCTAGAATCACTAGAGATAATGCCATTCCTTATCTTCATATGCACTTTGGGATGGTCTTCCAGGCTATTTTGAATGTGACTACTGAGCTTTCATAAAATATAGATCTTCTGATTTTGTTGAACAGATATTCAAAATATTTGATTTGTTTAAAATTTTCAAATGTAAAGCTACCCTTCTTTCTTTGCATACTTTAAATATGACAATACTGAATTTCCTACTTTGATTTTATGCTTGTCTTTTTTTACTATTATTTTTAAATTTAAGTGCAACTTTACAGCTTTTTGTCATTTACACTACCACACAATGCTTCCTACTGTAAAACATCCTTATTTGTTCATTTCAGTCTTGGTTGTTTTATGATGGAGAAAAGCCAGTCTGTATGGAGGTCAAACATCATTACACTCAATTCTAATTAGTCTCTTCTTCCATTTTCACAAGAAGGTACCTCATTCATTTTCATTCAATGTACCTCATTCATTCCTATTTGGTCCTTCAGCATAAAGTCTTTCTGGGTATGAGATTAATTCCATTAAGACTTTTCTTGATCTTGACCCCCTACATTGCTTCCAAATCAGCTTTCTGATACTTAATTCTGAACCTTCTTGGTTTTGCTTATATGTACACCTAATTTGTCACCTCTGGATCACTGTCAAAACATTGAACTTCCTGTCACAGTAATTGTAACTCCCTCCTTTTACCATTTTTTTTTTTCTACATTTGCATTCTATAAAATCTAAGCCAGTGAAGCACTTAAGATCCAAGTGGTAAAATATCTCACCACTATTGTGACCCTGTACAAAATCCTATGGTTCAATTATGCATTTGGACAGTTCACTGACTTTTCCCTTCACTACACCCTGCAGCTATAAATTGTCTCAAAGGAGCTGGAAGGGAATCAGAAAAACTTTGTTCCACAGAATCCAATGGTTATGTTTGTTCAGACATCCGTAAGTAGGAAACATCATGAACCAGAAAGTTTCTTTGCCTTATGTCTGGGCTAGCATCTCTATTTCAATATGCATCTCATGGTTCTGTTCCATACCATTTGAATCATTGCTCTCTGACAACGATATCAAGGTGAGACTAATGATGTGAGGAAAACAGGCTATTTAAATGAAATCTTGTACATATAAGCTTCAATTTACTTGTTTTGAAATATCCTAATTTCTTTTTCCTAAATATTTTTTATTGTAATGGAACTAGACAGGACTGTTTTTGAGAAGTGATCTTTCTGTGACCAAATAAGGATTTATTTGCAAGTAAAAAAAGACAAAAATATTTTAGGAAATGCTGAGAAAATGAAGACATGACTAGATATGGGCAAAGTATAGATGAAGTTAAAAATTGTACTGACTAGGTCATTAACCATAATGAGTGTGTATAGGCAACTAGAGGAGTGTACATTACCTGCATTCCAGCTGTTTCTTAGTGAGGATGAAGGAAAATTAAACTTTACCTGGGAAATTTTGTTTCTTTTCTCACATGATATGTTTAAAGCACATCTGTTACAGAGTTAAAAAGGATGTTATGTCAGAATTGCCAGGAGAAAGATTTGATTGTGCTTTTAATTTTACAGTGACTGCAGGTAAAGTTTGATCCTTCAGCCTAGATTTAAACGTGGTTTGAGGGAGAATTACATGTTCTGTTCCATTTGTTCAGAAGTTCTTCAGAGAGTTGCCATTAAACCCCCGCCCCCTAGAATGGCAAATAAAGTGAGAGAGATAAGACATTATACTTCTCATGACTACTATACAGAAGATCCATAATCTGAGATTTTGTTATCCTAAAGCTAGTCTGAAAGAAGACCACAATCACCCACAGGATATACTTGCCTATGCATGCAGGAAGTGGAAGTATGTATGGGAAATGGAAGTATAGATGGCATACCAGGAAGGGATCTAAAATCATGCTCTGAAATGCTGAAATTGAATTAGAAAAATGAAAATTCAGATGGAGTTAAAAACTGAGAGAGATAGGAAGGAGAAGAAGATAAGGAGAATAAGAAGGACTGCTAAAGATGCATCGGAAACAAAGGAAGGGCCAAAGAAAAAAATTGGCCTGCTGGGTGGGGTGGTCTGTCACTGATGAAGGATGCAAAAAAGTCCGAAGTGCTTACTACCTTCTTTGCCTCATCTTTTCTGGTAAGGACTGGTCTCAGACCTCCTAGATCTCTGTGACTAGTAGTTGAGCTTGAGGGAGAGAGGTAACAATTCAAAGCAGAGAATGATTTGAGTTAGGTACTCTTTAATCCAATTGGATATGCACAAGTCCATGCAACCAGATGCAATGCATCTGAGGGTGCCGAGGGAGCTGGCCAGTGTAATTCTGAAGCCTTCTTCTGTGGTCTTTGAAAAGTCATAGTGTCCTGCTGACTAGAAAAAGGCATCTTCAAAAAGAACAAAAAGGAGGACCGAGGGACCAACAGGGCAGTCAGCCTCACATTAATCCCTGGGAGGTTATAGAGCAAATCCTCCTAGAAGCCAGTTCAAGGCACATAAAGGCCAAGAAGGCAATTTGGAACAATTAGGACAGGTCTAATAAGGGCAAACTGTGCCATACCAATGGTTATGCCTTCTTTGAGAGGATGGCTGGCACTGGGGACAGCAGTGAATGACATTTGCTTTAGCAGTATCTAGGCTTTTGACAATGTCTCCCATAGCATCATTGTATCCAAGCTGGGGAGATGTGGACTGGATGGGTAAAGTAGAAACAGGAAAAAAATTGGCTGGACCATTGGGCTTAATGGTTCAAAACCTAACTGGCAACCTGCTATGAGTGGTGTTCCTTGGGTGATACTGAAGTTAATGCTATTTAACATCTTAATCAATAGCCTGATTTGGGGACAGAATATTTCTTCATTAAGTCGATGTGAGACCTCAGACTGAGAGGACTTGTTGATACACTGGATGGCAGGGTTGCCGTTCAGAGAGACCTTGACAAGCTGGAGATAGAGGCTAACAGAAACTCAAGATTTCATCAAAGACAAATAAAAAGTCCTGCTGTCTGGGATGGAATAAACTCATGGAACGTTACAGCCTGGCCGCTAGGAGGGTGCATTGCAGAAGAGGATTGTGCAGCCCTGTGGGATAAAACACCCTTGCAGCAGTGAACGATAACTGCATACTATATTAGTAGCAGTGTAGTCAGCAAGTCCATTAGTCCTTTCTGTTTGATACTCTGAGGCCAAATATATGATACTATGCCCAGTATCACCTCTTCCTGTACAAAAGAGAGGTTGACAAACTTCAGAAAGTCCAACTGTTGACTACTGAGATGGTTAGGGGCTGGAGCATATGATACAGGAGGTGAAGATGACTGAATAGGAGTTACTCAGATTGGAGAAGAGAAGATCAAGGAAATCTAACTGCAGTCTACCAAAAGTTAAAGTTGTAGAAAAGACAGAACCAGACTTCTGTCAGCCGTGCGCAGTGAAAGAACAAGAGGCAATAGACACAAATTGCAGCGAGAGAACTTCCAGCTGGATACATTAAAAAAAAAACAAAATAAAAAAAAATTCACCGTAGAGGGTGATTAAACACTAGAGCAGGCTTGCCAGAGAGGCTGTGAGAACTCCATCCTTGGAGTTATTGAAAATTTGACTGGACATGGCCCTGAGCAACCTGACCTAACTTTGTTGTTGATCCTGCTTTAAGAAGCATGTAGGCTGAATGACTTAGAGAGAACTCCTGCAACCTAAAGCATTTTGTGCTTCAAAAACATTTCAGGATCATTGTCCAGCATTGTTTGTGCTGTAGTCAAGCTGCTTGTTTTTTCCTGGGGTTGAATTCATTCAGCTTCCCATCTGGACCGCACTCTGAGTTATTACAAAGCCCATTACCTCCCGTTTGGTCTGCTGTTGTTGCTTGATTAACTGTTTCCACAAAACTTGCTCTTGTGATAGCTGGTAAGCCCGGGTTTTGGACCGTTTGATATCAATTACACATCTCCCCATAAATTGTCATACTACAATGTGGATGGCTGGGCTCCTATACCTACAGATTGAACCAGGGTCTGGACTGAGGCTTTGATTGAGGCCACTGTGCTATGTAACCTCTTACTGCACAACTGGATGCACATATAAATGAGGAATTTTGCTACATTGTCCAGTTCTTTGCTTTTCTTCTTGCTCTCTGAAAGGCTCCTCTTTCACACTCTGTCCAGGCCAAGGGTCCTACAGGGATGCCTGCCTCTGTCTGTGGTTTGGTTCTGTATGCCTTTAGAGAATTCCCTAGATCTGAATAGGAAGAGGTAACTTGACCCCCTACCACACTGCAAAATAAGTACTCCTTTTTAATAACACTTTTAATACTATGAATGACTATACTTTTATGTAATGGCATATGCAAATACAACCTCAGATCAGCCTGAACTGTTAAAGGACATGTGCAACACCAGCTCAGAACTAGGTAAAACTAATAAGTATAATCATTATATATCTAAATTAAAGCAGGAAGACAAAGGTTTGAAAATCAATCAGCCAATAAATTACAGATTTGCAGAGTCTAATTCCTGTATCAGAGAACAACTCCTTAGGTTAGTAGAATTGGTACTTCATAGAAATCAGTCACGTGTTACATGATTCGCATATTTTCTTGTATCGGTTGTTCACATTCAAACTGATTGATGAATTCTAGGTACAACCATAAGCTGAAGTTCCATTTTCACAGAGTCGCAGAATGATAGAATCACAGAACCCTCTTTTAGTTTAAAACCATTGCCCCTTGTCGTATCACTACATGCCCTGCTAAAAAGTCTGTCTCCGATGAGCTGGGCAGCATCTCTGGAGATTGCCTAGTCCAACTGCTCTGCTTGCAGTCAGGGTCAGCTACAGCAGGGTGTCCAGTTGTGTTCTGAATATCGCTGAGAACGGAGACTCCACAACCTTTCTGGGAAACCTAGTCTAGAATTCAATCACTTTCTCAAAAAAAAAAAAAAAAAAAAAATTAAATGGAATTTCTTGTATTTCAGTTTCTGCCCAGTGCCCCGTGTCCTGTCACTGGACCCAGTACTGCAGATGTGAGTGAGGTGCTGAGCAGACGTAAAGAATCATCTCCCTCAGCCTGCTGGCAGTGTTCTTCCTAATGCAGCCCAGGATGTTGTTGACCTTCCTTCCTTCCTTCAGAGTACAGTGCTGACTCATTTTATTAATTTCTTATTACATTGGGATGCTTAGTTAAGAATTAGTTTATTTAAATGTGGTGTCTTACTCTTTGTTGAGAAAACTCATAAACATTCTTGTATTTTTCTTCAAAATTGCAATGAGGGCTCTGAGAGGTATCTGTTACTATGTTTACAATCAACTGTATTTTTTTTCCAGGGTTGTCTGTTTTAGAGTTTCTAAAGGATGTATCAGTGTCAGGGGATTTATACAGCATGCATGATCTTAGTGAACCATGCCTGGCATACAGGTTTTAGCTTTAACATTTAATATGCTGATCTGACAAAGTTTTTATTTCTCCATCTGGCTTTTTATTGACATGTTGCTGGATAGGTCCATTTACCTGCAATAACTGTGATGGTGGTCACATTGGTTGTAATGACATATCTTCCTTGCTGTAGGAAGGCATGTTACAGACACATTTCAGAGGAGACGTTTTGGACTGGACAGAATGATACACATTTCAAATTGATAGCTTCACCACTGCTACATAATGCATCTTTCTTACACTAAAACATTTCTTTATCCTTCAAATATCACTTTTATTCCCTCACCTGGGAATTCCTTACTGACCCATTCAAGATTGAAAACTGAAGTTACTCAGCTACTTATACCAGTAAAATGTATAAAAAAACCAAACTTAAGCGTCATTATCTTTCTTCCCTGCATATAACCGATATGGAATGTCCTCTATGTTTCCTGAAATCTATATTTATGGATCAGTGATTTATTTTATTTTGCTTTTATTTTTTTTGAAACAGGGTAGAAAAAAGGAAATTTTGAGCCAAATCTTGTCACTATTTTACTGACAGCATGAAATTGTCTTGTTGTCCCAGAGGTTAATAAGAAAAAAACTCTTATCAGACATCAAAGAAAATGCAGAATTATCACAACAGCAAGCAATATTCTTTCATTCTCGAATAATAAACAGTGCACGTTGCTACAGGAAACAAACGTACCCAACTGAATAGATAAATCCATAAATAAGAGCAGATTTTTTGCTTTAGCTAAGAAACAAACTGAAAAATATTCTGTATGTGGCTGGAGCCAAACTATATTAATAATAGTGAGCTTTACTAGGAACCACACTGCTTTTAGTGGTCCTTTAGCACTATCTAACACATGATGGAAGCTTGTAATAGAAAATAAACCCCTGGTTGAAGAACTCTCCATTTTAAGAGAAGAGGAATACAAAACACTGACAGACAGTATTTTCGATTTAACCTTATAGCTAGAAAGGAAGCAGAAATTATTAGGATCTAATAAAAGGGCTCAGGCCCTTTCAGCAGGCCTTAGAGAGAATGTATTGCCTAAATCCAAAATGGTGTTGCTGGGAAACCACTCAGTTGCTGCTTAGATATGGAATTTCATAAGCTTTGCATGCACTTTTTTTTTTCCTTTAAGCTTCCCCAAACTTAAGATTGCACCTTTTGCACCTTCTTGAATGAGTATTGGAACCAGTACCCTGATAGCGGAAAACAAAAGGTTTCTTCTGGATGAAAGAAATGAGTGAGCCCTGACAGTGCTCAAGGATCAAGGATATAGTTTGTCTTTTCAGGGAAGGGTTCAATGCTACGAATGCTGAGTACTTCATGTATCTTGATAAATCCATGTGGGTAGAGAAGCGAGGTACTGGATGTATTCTCTTCTCGGTGTCTTCTTAGAGACTCGTCTGTCTCATGCTGTGCTTGGAGGGCAGCAAACTGCCTTCCCAGGGCCTCTTCAAAGGTGCCAAATTCGAATTGCAAGCATCTTGAGCAAAAGGTAACTCAAAAAGAAACTGTTGAATATCTATCTTCTGAACCCTAAGTCTTTGCTTTTGCAATGAATTATCTTAATTCTCAATGCATGCAGGCCTTATAAAGATCTGACTTGTTTTGCTATCATGAAAAGCCTAATAAACCTTCTTTTTGAGTCAAGGATTTTCTTTCTTTTCAGATTTCTCACTTTAAAAATGCTCTACTGATTTCTGTTGATTTCAGTTTGCTGACATTTTGCTTCTCAGTTCCATTTAGCATCAAAGAAAACACTAAACAAGCTATCAGGTGTTGTTCTGAACTCTCAAAAATAATTTTTAAAAAAGCCTAGCCCTTGTAATGCCAGAAATAAACTGTGAGTTCACTTTGCTAGTGCTAGTACTTTTTTACCTTGAATGTAAATGAAGTCTCAGCTTTTTCCTCTAGAATTGTGATATTTAACATTGTTATCACACCAAGAAATAAACAATTGTTTAAGGAAATGGGTGAGAGTTGTTCTCAGTGCTACAGTGCTGAGTCAGTCATGCAGAACTAATTTCCTGGCTGTCTCTGAATGCACATAAAGCTGCTCTGTAGCTGCTGCTGACAATGAACCAGTGACTGGAAAAAGGAATCTTAAACACAGTCACATCTCTTGACTGTTAAAATCCTTTACACAAAGCATGCTGATCTAATGTACTGTAGTAAGCAGTATCCTTTTTTTTTTGAGTGTTAGTAAAAGAAGTTTTAATACCTGAAGCTGTTGCTAAGTAACCAAATGTTTCCAAAATATATCTTTCTTGCTAATGAATATACTTACATTGGAAATGCAACACTCAATATTGCATAATGGGAAAAATATCTTAACAATAGATTATCATGCAGAACTGAGGATGTTTCATTCATGTGGGGAGCATATTACAAGTCACTTAGTCAGAAAAATCTGTATTTCAATAAAACTGCCCAACATTTTAGAAGCAAGATGCAAATGGCAGTAAGCTACCTTTGTAAAAAAAGGACTCCTTTGTTTCTTTAGGTACATCATATGGTGCAAAAAAAAAGAGAACTGATGCCTGTCCTTAATATAATATTGAAAGCAGGCTAGCAGATATTTATTTCTTTCAGAAATAAAATGAATTTCATGAAATGGTGTTGCAGCACAAAGACCCTCAGAACAAAAAAATCCCCAAACAATCCATGAAAAGTAAGAGAAAAAATAAACACATTCATGTACATAGATTAACTAAGGCTGCAAGAAAACAGAAGATGCCCACAAGTAGCAATACCGCTTCTAGCTTAATGTAGACCTAGTGTTATTCTTCAGATAAACTTTAATGTCTGTGAGAAGATGAAGGTGGGAGGAAAGTGCGTTCAAATCCAAGTTTGCAGTGTTACAGCCCACACAGGGATGTAAATGAAGATTTGGACACAGGATCTGCTCAGTGAAGCAGAAGGTTTTACTGCCCTCTAGTAAAATGCAGTTACGAAACTGTCTTTTAAAATGTATGCATGCTGAGTAAACCTATTCAGTTATTGTTACTGAAAATGTGATTATTCTTGGATTGTCATCTCATTGTTTCCATAGTCAAAGCATAAAACATTTACGTTCAATCTCGAATGACTTTTTTTTTGAATTAAGGAAAACAGCAATAATGAAGCACAAAAGCAAGGTCTCTGTGGCTGCATCTGCATGAACGAATCTCGTGCCAGATTTTCAGCCCTGTTATTAGCAAAAGCCTAAGTGGTGGCACTCCCTGGAAAAGAACAGAGATTTCATAGCACAGTGCAAAAATTCCTGAGTCCTAACTACAGGGGAACTTACCCTGTTGTTAGCATTGTACCAGCACTAAATTAGCAGCTCAAGAGTGAGCACGGTTTGTGTCTGTTAATTTCTGGCAGTAGCAACTCTGAGAATGAAATGGCAGATGAACTCTTTACACGGTGCTTAGATAGCACTGTGGAGAACTGGAAGATAGTTGCAGGGAAGCTGTAGATATTTAAAGGTGCAACACAAAGGAAAAAAGAAATAAAAATCATAGTTTTGTTGCCACACATAGCTGTACCATGCAGTGCTGTACCGCTGGATTATTACTAACAAGGGGGAATGAAAGGATGTGTGAGGCTGTCATCTTAAAAAGCCTGACAGTGATGGTGGTTGTTGAACCTGTGTACACCGTGACTTGTAGGCAGTGCAGTCTCTGCTTCTCAAATGGCAGAAGGAAAAGCTTGGGAAAGGGCAAGTACTAACTGCGGCCTCACAAAGTGCCTAGTGCTTTCCTCTCTGCATCTTGGTTTTCTTACTTTCTTTCTTTAGTATTTTTTTCCTCAAATTTGAAGCATCAAACTAGCAGGTTTTTCAGGAGTCACATGGCCCCTCTGGGAAAATTATATTTGCAATTCTCAACATCAGTCACTGAAAGGTACAAATATTCTGTCAATCCTACCACTGCTTTTGTATAAAGGAATGCTCAATCTCCATATATTCTTATTTATAGAACTTTGTAAATATTCAAATGCCTGAGGAAAATGAGGTTGGAAATGGGGGAGAACTTCTAAAGGAAATATAAATTAAAATAAACATGAGGAAATAGAGAGTTGATACTAATTTATAGAAAAAATCCAAATGGAGGGTAGTGTAGCTCATTTCTTCTCCTACCTCTTGCCCTCCTCTGCCAGGAACAGAGAGTGCAGGGGCACTGCCTTGTCCAAGGGCCACCACAGAGGAGCGACTTTCCGACCTGTCACTCTGCCCTTGTGTGCTCTCTCAAGGTCAACACATAACTTGAATCGAGAAACTCAGTCCAGTCTCATCTTGTTCATTGTTGGAGGTCTGGGATCACAGAACCACAACTGGTCTCCTGACATTCTTCTTTTCTCTTGAGACCTGCTTGGATACAGGTGAGAAATGAGACTCTCAAGTGATCCAATACCTTGTTCAACGTAGTAACAGATGCAAAAAGAACATTATTGAAATACTTTTTCAGCATTTGTTATGACATGAAGACTCTTAGGTCATTTTCCAGTCCAAACTCATGGATTCCTAGAAAAAGACGTCTGGAAAGGGCTGTGGGAGACAATCTAATGCAAACTCCATATGGAAAGCAGAATCGTTTGTACCTTAGTCATTGTTGACAAATGCTGACACTTACTAACCTGTCCTTGAAAGCCCCAAATAACAGCTACTCCAGGTACTCCAAGGTCTTTTCTGTCTTCATTAGGTAAGATCCCTGATGAATCTTTCCTTTTTACTGCTCTCCTGTTTGCTAGCTACTTGGCTCTTTTTCATTAACTCCTTGGCTAAGTCCTGCTCCCTTAAAGGTTGTTTTACATTTAACTCTCTTAATGATATATGCACTAAAAGAAAAAAGGGGGGGGGGGGAAAGATATTGTTTGAGCTTCCTGGGAATAACAAGCTTACTTTTTTAAACACCGTATTTTTATTTAAGATGTATTTCTCTCCTTTCACTTAAACTTTCTTAAATAAGAGAACACAATCTGTTGGTTTTAATTTGACAATTGTTAATTTATGATGTAGATTTACACTGCTTTGTGCATGATACAGATACTGCGTTATGATCATTTGACAATCTATGGTACGTTTGGTAGCATTATTTATTATTCTTTCATTGATTTATTCTTATTGTTCTGGTACTGTGAGCATGTTTGGGGTTTTGAGATATATGAGCGCTTGATCAGGTTTATTTCTATTGAGTTTTGTGCAATTAGGTAGGAGACATGTTAGTGGTGTTTATGTGTATGAAATAAACTTACTTTTATATTAAGCATTTAAACAGATTAAAAATGCCTTCCATGGTTGTGGGTACATCTTAGGCAGCTCTATGATCTTATATTTGACCTGAATTCTGAAAGGACCTATACGTGCAATCGTGAAAAGCAAAGACCTTACAGAGAGCCCTTAAAATAGGTAATACAGCCACAGCTGTCACTACAGTGTCCTTTAGGATTCCTGTTAATGGAGTAAAAACATTTTCCGCATAGCTCCATTCCAAGATATGGCCCATATGTTTACATGTATTGTGTGGCAGTGTAAAGAAAAGAGATAGACCGTAATGGGTGTTTTCAGCTGAAAGAATGACAGGTATAAGCATCTTGAGTGAAAAAGTCTCAATTTGAGTTTAAAGTCAGAATGCGAACACTGCATTGATAAAATGTGCTGGTGATGTTTGGATGTCTTTATTTAGTTGCATTGGTTTTGGAAGTCACAATCACTTTCGGATGCAGTTCCAAATCTTAATTTCTCTCCCTTCTTTCTCCCAAACAAATTCTGTATGAAGAATAAGTAAATAATTAAAAAATGGAAGAGTCCAAAGTAATTCCAGAAATATAAATTATATTGTGACCACAATGTGGTCCATGCATTTCTTGTCCTTGGTGATCTCTGGGTTTCTAAGACCTCACCAGATCAAATTATGTGACAAGATGATAACTAGATCTGAAGGACAAACAGGTTTCTATCCATGTGGTATAAAGTTATAAACATTTTCCATTGTGAATCATATGAAATTACAACCTTTGGAATTTTTTAGGAAAATAAAACTGCAAGACATTTTGCTCCCCTCATGGTTGCTGCATAAGCCACTGTTTCCTCCCTGTCCATTGAGTATTTGATTCACTATCTTGTCCTCATGCGCAATCTCCTCCATGAACATTTGATGAGGAAGGCACTGCTGTGTAAATGGGGAAGCACATATTCACATCTCTGCTATTGCACATTTAGACCAGAACAGTGATTTTCAGCCTTCACTCTGTAGACCCCTGTGGTCTGCAAAACAGCAAATAAAAAGGCAATTCCTCATATGCTGCAGAACTGCACAGACAAGTGAAATTTCTGAAGGGGTCCGTATCTCCTTTGGGAAATTTAGGCAGGTAAGCAAACTGAAAAGGACTGAAAAACTCTGGACTAGACATTTGAACAAGTCACCCTCACTGGTGTCTTAGTTCTCACGCTGTTTTGAAACTCACATGTTTTCTGGATGAAATTATTTCACTTCATAGGAAAGATTATATATTCACTGAAGGGGCAGGGGCAAAGGCTGATAATGTCCTTGTCTTTGAAGTCTCTGCGAAAAGTAGGGATGGAACTATTTCGACAAAGCTGAACAACTTCAACAGATGCTTATCGAGAGCTTAGAGGCTGTTGTATTCCTTTTATTCCTTTTTTTTTTTTTGGCTCAATGCTCTATAATAATAAAGGGATATCTGATAAAAGACAAGGTAATGACGAAAATTAAATAACTTTCAGGAAAATGGTGCCATTAAGCTTTCTGTATATTTATGAATCCTGAGAGAATGCTTGGATGAAATTAGCATCACCGATTCACTCCCTCATTCTCCCCCATACTGTGAAGTCTTTCCGAATCAGTAGCAAAAATAGGAATGATCGAATCAGTGCAGCTGTGAATATTACAAGATGCACACTCCAACAAACATAAAATGCGTGACTGCCTGGTGAGCATTAGGAAATCTGTCACTATGAACAATTGAAGGTGACAAGTTTAAATAGACGGAGGAATTCCAGTGTTAACTTACTTCCAAACAAGATATTTTCAAAATTGTCATGATCAATATTTTTTTTTTTAGCTGCATGAAAAATAAGGTAATTTAAATTCTCCTTAGGTAAATGCAAATAAAAGATTCTGGGAAAACTATTAAAAATGGAAACAGAACATTTCTGCACTCATCACTTTCTTTTTTGCTAGAACTTTCAAGAATATCTTTCCATACTGTGAGTGCTGGACGACTAACCCAACGTTACAGCCCCTCATGGGGTGGTGAAGGTACCTCAACTAAAAAGAGTCCTCCGTTTTCTGTTGTCTTCTTGAAATAAAGGGAAAACTCTCTGTTTGAGTAGTCTACCTTTTCCATCAATAACTTGTGAGAGTCCTATGTGTGACTGATTCCATTCTGAAGGAGTTCAAGCCCTGAAGAAAGAGCCCATCAGGCAGCTCCAGGGACACCTACCATATAGGCTGGCACAGCAAAGTGGTAACCATGGGGGAGCAACTATTAAAAGCATTAGAAGCAGTTTAACTCCACAGTATTTTGTTCTTTTGGGAGTTATTTTATCTTGTTTAATTCACGTAGAAGAAGACGGGAAATGATAATGAGGACTAAGGACAATGGGACTGTCTTGAGATATCTAATACCCCTCTCAGTAGGCAGATGGATGACCTGAAAGGAGGAATAAAAATTATGTTTTTTCAAAGCAACTCTAAGCTTTGGGGAACTGGGGAAATTGTTTTCTGTTACGTTTGTGGGCATAGTCTCATCTGTAAGACGTTTAAAGACCTAGCACCCCTTTAGCACGTAATGTCTGCTCATTTAGCTATCAAAATGGTTTTGTTGATTTTAGTCTTTAACCATTAGCCTAAATGGTAAAAATAGAATACCAAGGAAATCTTTGTAATGTCTGTGAACATAATAAGGGTAAAGTGTCAGAAAGTAAGTTTCTCTCTTTCCTACCACTTAATATATTCCAGTATAAACACTTTGTAAATGATCTGTGCACTTTCATATCTCAACTTTCTTACTTATGCTGCATGTTAGATGGAAGTGCTAACTTTAGGATTAGTCATCCTAATGTGCAAAGCACTGGAAAAAGATGGATGTTTTGAACATAACAGGCTTTACATTAAACTCCAGCACAGATTAGATGAATTGTGGAATTGTGCCTAATACTCTTAAAGGGTTTTAGTGATCAAACACACAGTAGACCCATACTGACATTAGGTCTAACACATCTAAGGTATACATAATAGAGATCCAGGGCCTTACAGACCTGCGATTCTACTGGTTTATATTCAGTCTTCTACAATGTAAACTTGTTGACCAAAAATACCCATGTTTTTCTATGGTCAGCAGTATCTCCAACGGTATTTCTGGACAGTTCTGAGGCTCTGTTCTGTGCCTTTGTAGTCCACATACCATATGGTGTATGTCTGCAATACTGTGTAGCCCTCTTATACTGTAAGCAGACTGGACTGCCCCTTGTGAGTTATAGCTCATTGTTGATGTACTAAAAATGTTTCTGCCTTCACCATAGGACTTTGACATGAACTCTGCAATGATAACATAGGAACTTAAATATTTTGTAATATTATATTTCTTGGAAAATTTCAAAGAATTTGTTTTATGGACCACTGATTTGCTAGTCTTCACTTACCACTGTAGAATGCTTTTTCCCATCCATAGTATGGATTTAATCTTAGAGCTTTAGAAGTTAGTCATCTTATCTAAGCTATTCTCACAGACTATTTCATAAGATAAGGAGAGGTATATAAAGCCCATGGCATCTAACACAGATAAACTCTTGCCTGACAGTCCTGTCCAGGACTAGACTAGTCAGCTAAAGTTACGTGAGATGAATCTCATCCATATTATGGAGGACAGCTACAGCAGAGCTTCAGATCCCTCAGGATGGGAAGCGTTCCTCATGCTTGCAGAGGAATCCGAGAGCTTTGACTGCTGTCAGAAGTCACTGGGAATAGTTCCGTGTGGTTGAGTGCAGTGAATCAGCACAAAGCTGGTAAGTTGCAAGCAGATTAACTTTAAGTCAGGAACTGAGTGTGAGTTTTCACAGCAAAGGATGAAATTATATGACCATTTCTACTAGCAGTCAGACTGCGTGAAACAATAGTACTGTCTGGTGTTGGAGTTGATGAATTTGTGTATTTTAGATGTTTCTAAACAGTTTTATTGCATTCTATAGCCTCATGTAAGGAGAAACAAACTGAAGAAATGAATACATGTGGGTTTACGCAGCAAGGTTTTGCTAATGGGGGGTCTGCAGGTGTGGAATCTGTGAGAAGATATCAGGAGCTTCCCCGATGCCAGACAGAGCCAGATCCAGATGG
>NW_009628281.1:44819-63368 GCF_000690535.1 Cariama cristata | reverse complement strand
ACACATACACACACACGCATGCATGCATATTAATCAGCGTTCTGACATGAGTACCTGCTAGTGTTCAGTGTGTGCCCAAAGAAAGAGTAAAATAGCTCTGACAAATATGCTCAGGGTTTTAAATACATGCCTATACGGTCAGGGGCAGATAGACCTGAGGTTTCTCCGTTTATACTCCAGGAAGACCGTCATGAAGTATTTAGGTCTGGATGGCAAACAGCGTATGAATGTCATGCTGTGCCTACTAAGGCAGCCCCTGTGTGCCCTTCATTGGAAGGTCTCCACCCACCCACCTTTTCCAACTCCAGCCTCCACCTTGTAAGGCCACAGTGAAGTTGGGATTCATTCGGTCAGCAGGTTGATGCCCATCATCCTCAGAAACCTCCATTAGACCGTAAGGTTTTAGAGAAACCTCCAAACTTTCAGCGAAGAACAAAGGCTCGTGTTTGGGAACTCTCACAGATTGCCTGAAGAGGACAATCCAGCCTTTACAGAAGGTTTTCCAGCAAGTCACACACACTGTGACAGGCAAAACTGAAGCAAGAACCATAAGCACAGTGAACATCAATTACGGTAGTGAATACGAGATACAGATGCCCTTTTCTATACCCCGCAACAAACTTGTCTAAGGGGAGCTTCTTTCTTCAACTTATTTTTTCCATATATTCAGCCAAACGATACTTCTGAAATTATGATATTCTGCTGCTGACCATTTTTTGATGAGCTACTTAAACAGTTTCCTGTACGTTAAGGTATTTTTAGAAAACAGTGATATCAAATCAGCGTTGTATTAAATGCTCAAAAACACAACTCAAAACCATGGCCTTTTTGTATTGTGACATCTTTTCCATAAAAGAAAGGCTACACTGGAAGTAAACCACAAAGTCTATCACAGTCTCTGCAAAACAACATAGAGTACAAAGAAACCTAAAGGTCATGGAAACTTCTGAACACTTAACTTAATTGGGAAGCTCTGGAAAACATGAATTGGTTGCATTATGCAATACTAAGAGGATAAAATGGCAAGAGTCTGAAACATCAGTATACCTAACAGAGGAAAACAATATTTACAATTCTTTTCTAACTAGCACTTTTGGGTTTGTTATCATTTTAGAAATCATAAATCAGCAGACCTTCTTAAGACGACTGTAGTAATACTATCAGTTGAAAATTAAACAATCAACTTATTTTTGCCCTAGTGTTTTAGTTTCAGTCTTTTTTCTTTCAACTCTTTTCCAAAAACTTTGTTTTCTTCCAATCCCCCCCAAATCGCATCTCCTTAAAAAATAAAAGGTATCAACACACACACAGAGCACCGAAGTAGAAGAAACACAGACAGCGAAGCCCTAAAAGAACAGTTCTTTACTTTCTTCAGCACATCACTCCTCTCTGCACCAAAACCACTACCAAATTTGCTCAGCACTGCTTGCTCAAAAAAAACAACATGATTCACAATTCATAAGACATCCTTTTAAATCCTGTACATCAATCTGTGAATCTGTAACTTCAGTCTGAAAGATCTTTCTTGATGGCCTCTCCCACAACCTTTTCCTCCAGCTCTCCTTATCCTCTTCCTAAGCTCTGTGGGAGTCTTCCTTCTCACCCTTTCTGATTTTCCTTTACTTTCCTTTACGAACTCCCGCACAACAGATACACCTCCAGTTTCTCTGTTTTTACGTGCTGTATTCTGGTCTCTGTTCCCATTTATGGACCTTCCCGTTAATGTTTTGTCTTGTGCATTCTCACTTCCATAATGGCTCTGTCCCCTTCCCTCAATGCCCTGCTTGGCATTTTGGGCTCTTGAGCCAGACCCAGTAACACCGGAGTTATGGATCTGGAGGACGCGCTCACAACCAGACTCCATGTGAATCACTTCCCCCTAAAAAACACAAAAACCCAAGCACAAGGACATCTCACAGCCAATTACAAAAATCATCCAGCATCTTGACTGGAACAAAGTTACCAAACTTCTTATTTTCTTTCAACATCCCTGTGTCACAGGAATCCACTCTTATGCCCTGGGTTACTGAAATTAGGTGCTGGTTACTTTGATTATTTCTTGGGCCACTGGGCATCAAGGGACCTCAGCAACTATTGGGAAAGAATCTCTTTCATAAATACTAGTTCAGAAATGCTGCCAGTCATCAGCGCAGAAGGAAGGTACATCTTCCTCTGGGGACATTAACTTCAGTTATTTCTTTCTAGACAGTAGGCTTTGTCTGGCAGAGGAAAACTATAAAACAAGGTTGAGAAGAACAAGAGAAAGCACTTTTTTTTTTTTTTGCTGTTTGCTTTCCAGACCTTTCCTTGGCACACAAAATACTTAGTTACCATTTGCTATCTCTCGATATTTCGTATCAGATACAGTTAACTAATCAACTTTCATATAACATGTCTTACAGAAGAGATCCCAAACAAGCACTTCCCTGCTCCCCCAACAGCAACTACAAATCAAGACCACAAGTTATGATGAACCTCCAGATAGCACTTCTTTGAAATCTCAGAGCCACGTTGCCAGTTCCTACCTCCGAAGACCTACCATGCATTTATCAATGATACAAAACACCCAAACGCGTGCTCAAAGTACTAACTTTGCAGGTTGCAAATGTCTTTCAAAACAGTCCCATCTCTTACTAGCAGTAGTACGACGCGAAATATAAAAGGGTCAACTCGACTGCAACATGACTTCTGTTTTCTCACTGAATTTCTGAGATACTCTGGTCATAACAAGTTACTTCATCCACAATTAATTAAAATACAACTTGGCTCACCCTGCAAATAAGTTACTCCACAAGGAAAGACAGGCCGCTTATCAAATCAGGTAATGTGGACAGGTTTTCATTAAAAAAATAATTCTCCTACCACGCCTCTTGTCCTAATTTAAACTGCAAATATGCAAAGTTGCTATTTTTATTCTCCATTAACATTTCCATTACTGAGCTAATCGCACAAGTGAGCTTTTCTGTTTTCTCCTGTTTTTAAGAAACTGAGTATTTTTAGTAAATTCATTCTTGAGTGGGCAGACATCTCAAGAGCAGCTACTGCTGGACGACAGACAGGTTTTACAGAGCCTTCCAGATCAGGATGCTGTGTCTGCTATCAAAGGACTTTTCTCTCTGTCCAGCAGCAACACAGAGGTGCACAGGGACTGTCCACCGAAGATATTAAATGAGTAGGAGCTGACCATGTTTGAACACATAAGATTTAGCTAGCTCAACTAAGGGGAGGAGGAAAAAAAAAATAAAAGCCAATAATACACCATTTACTGGATTCAAAATACCGACTGTTCAATCTCTGCCTCTCTATTTCAGTATGACAGACAACTAACTGAATTTTATTTACTCATGAATACTTTCAGGTCTGTCTGTGACGTTTCTAGAAAAATACTGTTGTATTTCCAATCGCCTCTGAAAGTCCATTCCCCAATAAGAAGTGTACTATAACATACCTCTCTCTTTTCAGCTGTTCAGGTGGTAGCGTGCAGCTACTGGGACAAACTACTGAATTACCAGTTGCTGTCCCATTTCATTTATTCATGTCCAGAAACCTTGCCTTACCACTCCCTCCAAACTTCTT
Source organism: Cariama cristata (assembly GCF_000690535.1). Lineage (NCBI taxonomy): Eukaryota > Metazoa > Chordata > Aves > Cariamiformes > Cariamidae > Cariama > Cariama cristata. Next base: position 59,792 of record NW_009628281.1, on the reverse strand, counting down.
CAAAATATAGTAAGTTTGTGGTTGGAGTTAGCCAAGGCCAGCAGAACAGTTTCTGGAGTCTGCTGCTATCACTGAAACTAAGGGCAACTTTGAGGTTACTCAGAAGATACCTTTTAACCAGAACTTGAAAAAAAATAGCATAGCTGAACACTTGAACTAGTATTAGCATATTTATAAATAGTGTAGGTAAAATCATTTATATTTCAGAGCATGCACATTAACAGAATCCTTCAGGTCTGGCACAGGTGTACTGAACACAGGACACAGCACAGAAAAGGCACATGAAAGAACAATTTTGCTTCAAAACATCAACTGTGATAAACTTTACATTCCCCTTCTACTATGTGACCATCGGTAGCACATAATCCTATGTACACTGGGAATTTGAAGTGAGTAATCCTTTCTCTAAATACCTTCCATCTCTGCTCCAGACACAGCACAGGCTGCAGCCTGAGTCCTAGATGGGCCTTGGAATAAGTCACCTTTTTCTCCCACTTTCTACATGCTTATGTGAGACTTACAGGCTACTCCAACTGTACTCCTGCTTGAAACAGCTCAGGGCTGCACTGCAGCACATGTAGCTGGGTAGGAAGGCTCCAGCATGTCCACTCTTAGCAACACCTAAGCTGCACAAAATCATGAAGAGCAGAATTCAGTATAAAGATTTACCTCATAACAATGTCAAGACTCCAATTAGATAACAACTTTCATTTCAGCTCCTTCTGCAACGGCCAGCTGATTTTTCTGCCTGTTTAGCCAGCACAGACAACAGGAATTGACAGTTATTCACGATTTCGTTCACCTTCTCTAACTCACTACGTTTTCCATGCATTAAGGCACCTAAGGATCCTTGAGGTTGTAAAAAGATTTAGGTTTAAAAAGGCTAAACCTAGACATGTTTCTTTTTGAAGAGCAGCAGGTAATTACATTCTAAAATTGCAGCACCCATAGGGCACTCCAATAATGTCCTTTCCTCTTTTTTTTTTCCCCATTTGAATGTTAACTTTCCTAAGCCCACAGCTACCACCACATCTGCAACCATTGAACATCTCGTACTTCATCCAATCAAGAAAGGGACTGATCATTTCCACACCTTATCTGCTTGCTGTCTTTGTTGATCAGAACAAAAGTACAGCTTAATTACATCTGTCTTCAACTCTGGGTACAGTGCTGTGTGCCATAGACATCTGAATTTGTGCTGGATTTTATTCTACAGTTCCACTTGTCAAACAGCTCCCAAATAGACATCTTAAAATGGGGTACCTTTCCTTACAAGTATAGATCCATGACCACATTCTAAATGAAGCTGCTTCTAACATGACATGAGCTTAGAGGCTACCTTTTTCTCATGGCTCTTCACTGATATCAAATACTCAAAGGTCTCTCGGCACATGGTGTTATATGCCAAAGGTGGAAAAGGCAGTCTGAATTTATTTTGAAGCAATGAGCTAAAAGACTTCACTACTTTGAGAAAAGCAGATCACACAACTATTCCTTGAGCAAACCAAGATCTTAAGAGAGGAGAAATCTCACGATTAGCTAAGAGGTGTGTTGGCAGTAAGCCCAAGCACAGCCAGGCTCTGTTCAGCACAGTACCACCTACTCTTAAGGCACCCCGATTATCCTGGGCAGCAGCAGATGCAGGTGCCATGGCATGGTGCTCCAAGGTGGGCATTTCGTCCTGCTCTGGAGCACAAGAGTAACCTCGGTGCATTCCAAGAGCCACCTGCTCCTTGCACTTCACTGAAGACTTAACGGTCAGTGTAAAAAATTTCAATATGAAGACTACTACCGAGTGATTTATCAGTCTTGCAGGGAAAGCCCCACTACATTAGAAACAAGGCCAAGTAGCCTGTTTTAGCCAGGCTACACTACAACAACATACAAATAACTCCAACGACTCATTCTGATGATTAACGGGGGTAGAATTTGTTTTGTTGACAGAATTTGGAAAAATCCCAGAAACTCCTCCTCCGAGTCTTAAGCCTGCTTGATCTTCCAGAAATAGCACAGGCAGTATGATTCAGTGCTTTTTTGTCTTTGTACTCCCTACATACAGCTTCATACGCAAAATGCAAGAGTTATTCAAATGAGCAAACACAGACTGATTGCTTCTTAGTCACTAATAGTCCAAAGTCAACCAATCAACAAAAGAAGCCTTGCACAATATCGTGCAACTAAAGTTCCAAAACACATTGACAAATATTAACTGATTTACCTTCAACACCCACACACGAAATACGCACCCAGCCCTATACCAATTCCTTTTCATCTTATAAACGTAGACCAGTAGTTTCAAAGTTTTTAGAACTTGATCAAGCCACACAGGATGCCTACACAAAGAAACCAAGATCTTAGCCAAGTTGTCCCGGACTTCAGGCCCGTTCCTAAACACAGAGCCACTGCCCAGATTCACATGTACAAGTTGTTTCAGTCTACATCGTCTACAGGCCAGATCAGTGATAACTTTTGGACAAGTTTTAAGGCATCTCTCAAAAACCAGCCCTTCAATAATTTGGAGAGCATAGTGAATCAACAGAAAACACTGAACAGCAGATCAAATTCCGTATTTTTTATGGCACAAGGTAAAAAAATCAACCAAAACAAATTACAACTAGTTCTGCTAACTCCCCATGAGCGCTTAAACACAGCTCTTGCAGATGCGTGACCAACTGTCTTGAAGCATCTACTGAAGTTTAACTACTGCCTTGGAAGGATGACTGCTGATGGGGGAGCTCCAGAAGAATCTCTTGTTTTCACGGGGTTCATTGAAAAGCAACTGCTTTCTCATTTTTGGTACAACACTTCAGAAATCTCCACTTGCTTATCTATAGTTTCAGAAGAAAGCTTACTTGGTAAATGTGATTATGAGGATTTGATCGTGTTTTACAGATCAGAGTCTAAACAACAGGCAAAATTTAAGTGAAACTGATGATGTTGAGACCTGCAAGACAAAATGCAAGTCAGAAATGTTGTTTAAACTATTTATTTGGAAATGCCACGTACTGTGATGCTTTCTAAGGTACGAAAAACACTAGTAAAGCATAAGCCGCTGATTTCATATGCTCATAGTAAAGCCACAGGTGAATGAAAAATGAAAATTTTATGTTTTTCTGTACACAGCATACGATTCCATATGAATTTGATGCAAACAGTAATAAATATTTCAGAATCAAGAAAGATTGACTGGAATCTGCCCCAGGAAGATCATTTTAATCTCCCTTAGGTATAACGCTCTGACAAGCCTCACTTAAAAAATGCTTCTATCTGCAGAGCTAATGAAATGTTAATGGTTCTCCCTCACAACGTCTGAGGGGAGAAAGAAGAAAATATAAACTGAGGATTGCTTCAGTCCTGTCATGTACCCAGGTAACAACCTGCTGGGCTAGGCACAGCGGACAGAAACCAAAGGCCTTTGTAAAATGCAATGGCATCGCTTCAATTACCTACTCGGTGAAGCCTCTCACACGTCTAGCCCTTGCAAGCCACAAGTACATCCAAGGAAGGATGCTCAAAGCAGTGAAGTAGAAGATTCTCAAGTACAGCAAAATTCCCAAGCAAACGAGGAAAAATCTCTGCTTCAAGTGTAATATGAAATAGACCTTAGGTAATTAAATGCCTTAAATGAGACCGTAAATGCATAACGCCAATCTGGAGAGCAGCTTTACTCCACAGATTTCTTACTTGTACACAGTAGGCGTACTGAAAAAGTCAGCCCATGGCACCTCCTCACGTCCGTAACTTCTAATCTCCATTCATTTTCACAAGAGCCAAGATTAGGGTTTTGCTGTAGTCTGCAAATTAAAGCTAAATTTTCTTCCTGTATCTGTTTCACAATCTTTTTTCTCTAAATTCTGTCTGCATTAAGTTGTACCTAGAAGCAATTTATCGATTTCAAATGCCTCGCTTCCACTTATTTCTCCTGATACCTAATGCCACAGGGAATACGGATTTAGGTTCCACCTATCGCTTTTAAAAGAGTTAAAATATTAAGCTATTTGAGCCAGATATGTCCAAACACTTATTAAATTGTAGCTTCTGGCTATTTATTGACTTCCTCAGAACTACCTTCACACCTCATCTATTTGCTACTTTATCAGTTTTCTGAAAAGCAGGAGATATGGGTTTAAGGTACCATACCCAGCAGCCAGATAAGCCTTTGCTGTGGTTAATTCCCAGCCATCACCCCCAGTTCAGATTATCAGCAGAATTTAGGGCTTGTGAAAGCTCCAGGCTGAGCACAGCGGAAAGGAAAAGTTCACTCCTTACACACACAACTGATGGATGCAACGCAGCAACGAGCAGTGCAAGCTTCTTCACAAAACCCCACCAACAGCTTTCATTTACGCTTTGCCTACAAACCTTTAGGACAAAGTAGCAGTTCTACTTCTCCATCCATTTACCCAGAATAGTAAGGAAGTCTATTCATGGGAGAAGAGAAGAGCAAAGATGCACTAGGAAAGAAAAACAAAGACCGAGCACAGGCAGATGTGCAAACATGGATCCCAGCCCCTCCGGCCCTTTCTCCATGCCCTGACCCACACTGAACAGCTACACCAGCCCACGTAGCTACTACAGCAGTTACACACCGTTCTACAGCCTTACTCTCCATTCAGACCATTTCTCCAATGCTTTACTTGCCTCTGCAACTGAAGTATTTAACAGCGTCTGACTAAATGCACAGGTGAGGTCAGAAGCAAAACAAGACACCGGTCACTCAAAGCAGTCCCTTAAAGAGGGTGACTATTTCTGTACAAATACAGAGATATCCATTACAGCCTCACACGTCATTTTTCTACCCTGTCTCTTCCCAATCTTGATTGCAGGTTTAATTAATATTCTTGTGAGAGTGCCAGTTTTGTTAGGTTCCTGTCATTTGTACAAAAACCACCCAAACAGAAGATATTCTCCCAGTACTAATAAAGGCTGCAGACAATAAGACAAGCCTATTTTGAAACTTTCAACAGCATTTACAAGTGCCAAAAGTTCAAGTATGCCAGTTTTGCATAGAGGGTTGTGGTTTACGGCCCCAGAGTGGTCCAGTTTCATCAAGCACAAACCAGTCAAACATTAGTTTGAGGCACCATGCATGTATTATTTGATGGAGCAGCAGCTCCCAAAAATAAAAAGCGGATCATTTTGACAAACAAGAGAAGGTGGGTGGGTGTGAGGATCCAGTTTCTCATCTTATTTGGAAGCAACACCTCAAGATTTCAAGCACTCTCACAAGAAGTGATGTTGATGTCCTACAGCAGAGCAAGCTGCACCTTCAGAGTGCACAACGCTGTCTACTCATTCTCCATTTCCCTCAAGGAAAACGCAGGAGATCTGCTGGAATAGATCCATAGGCCAGTGACATAAGGAATCAAAGTTTTTTGGATGTCTTCTCCTCTCCTGCCCCAGGCTCCACATTGGGAGTGTCTTTCTTTTGGCTGGGTTTACCTTTGTCTTTCCTACTCTGAAGGCGAGGTAAGGAGTAACAACAGAAAACCTACGTTTCACCACACAAAAGCCGTTTTCACATTTCTCCTTTCATCACATTGAACATAGTTCACTTTCTTACTTTTACGACTTCAAGGCCTACAGTTACCCACAATTTGTTTTACATTTTCTATTGCGAGAGGGATCTTCATGCAAATTCCTCTTTTTCCATGTTGATGGCTGAAGTTTAATCTGGTATCTCCCATGACCACTATACTCCTTTGTATATTTATATCTTATGACTTCACAGTCTTTACAGCTGTTTTCATTTAGCACATGTTCTCTAATTTACCTTTCCTTTGCTTTCAAAGATGAATTTTAAAAATAGCATATCAAGTTCCTACAAGTCACGCAACCCACCCTGCTCTGGCACATTACCCACTCAACTGCTTGATACTGACATTATTTTTTAGAAAGCTTTTGGTGAACCCTAGTGGTAAACTTTAAACCAAAAAAAAAAAAAAGCTAAAAACCAAAAGCAAACAACATTTTTTTATACTTTCAATACACGGAGGTAAAAATGCTTATGGTCCTAAAGGGTGGCGATCACTTCCAGTAGAAGACATAAGCTGTTTCTGTTACCACACCTTCAGTCTTTTCAACATTTCAGAAGAGTAAGGCCTAATAGAAATGAATAAAACATTGCTAGAGATAGAGTGAAGTGGTACAGTGGCAACAAAGGACACCACAAAGTCCACGACTACATGGAAAGTCTAGACTACCTACCTTCAATTCATAAAGTTACATGGTATTGGTCTGTAATCAGTCTATTTATTTCAACCGGCCTTGAAAAGAATACAACCTACAAGTGCATTAACAGACCTCACTTAGGTAAGGAGAAAAATAAAATCAGCTGTGAGCAACATCTTGTCAGGCTGCGACCAGCACCAAATACAGGTATTGACTCAGCTTTGGGGTCATCAGCACAGCTCAGCAGTCAGGATCTGTCCAAATTGAAACACAGCTGGTAACTCAGCCCGAGGGTCACCCGTCAGAGAGTCCTAGCTACAACCACCAAGGAACCGTCACGTTCTCTTGCAAGCGCAGGCAGAGCAGATGGCTTTCTGTCTCTGAAAGCACCTCACCTACCATTTCAGGTTCATCCACACATCCCACCTGCATAAAGCACAAAAGTTAACCACCACCAAGTGCCTAACCCCTTGCACTTAACTAAAGGTCCTGCTCTAAGCCCTTCCAACTAAAATTAAGCTCAGCTGAAAGTATTCACTACTGCTCTACTTATAAAACCAGGAAGACAAAGTTGCCACGAGACAACAATGTTAAGTTCACATTTTCACCTTGTCCTCTTCCTCACTCACACCAGCCCTCTGCTAGTATCTCTTTAAAGCTCTGCCAACATCAGTATTCAGCCACCAAGGCTGCAATTTGAAGTTAAGCTCTACACAATTAAGTTCCTTTTTAACGTTTAGTACCTATGGCAATATAGATGGCACCCTGCCTACTGCTCCAGTGGCCCTTCTCTTACTGAAAATAACTATTGTAGAGTTACAAGTACTTCAAATATCCAGCAGCTACTCTTGTTGTAACTGTGAAAAAAAAAAAACCAAACTTAAAATAGCTGTGGTCATTTTCCTTTAAAGGTAAGTGCAGAGAATAAAAAAAAGTACCTGCTTGATGTAAACAAAACTTAAAATTAAATGTCTTCCAAATGCCAGAGATGAGAAACCACACAACATCCTTTATTTTTATTTAACCCAGATTCATAAGAATACTGTTATGTGGAAAATCTTTACAGTTATTGTAGCATTTCATCTGACAGTAAGTGCTCTATGAAACAATCCAATGCTTTTAGATAAATACGGTTAAGAGAACACCCCTCCTCTCCCAGCTGAGGAATCGCAGATGCTGGAGTGAGCTACGCGCAAGGTATGGACAACTGACTAATACCTACATAGAAAGAAGTGTCTGATGGGACTTTAAAATATTAACCACAGCCTTCCATCAATAGATGTTTAGAGTCACTTTTGATAATTTATTTCACAAACCAAACAAACAGTATAAGCACTGACCTCCAGTTAAAACTCATGCCGTGAGGGAGAGAGAGGGTATATACGTGTAACAGTAGTGAGGAAGAGGCAACTGCAATGGGGAGGGAAAAAAAAACAGTATATAGAGAAAATTCATGAAATAAAAAAATCACTAAAAGCACTACCACCCCAGGACAATTTCCAACTGTACTTTTTCCTGTTTGAAAAGCACAGTATTTGTTACATCCTGGATATAATCTGTCAATGTTTCTTGTTAAAGATAACAGACCTTTTATCACAAAAAAGTTTTGTTCGAAATTCCCTAGTTTCCACCAAGCGTGGATTAAAAAAAGGGGAAAAAAAAAGCTCTCTATTGAAACTTACATGAATTGTATACTCACAAAATACATACTACAGCACTTTGTTACAGGCTTTTAGTAGCTATTAATCATCACCGGGCCTTGCAAACACATGCAATGTATTTTCCATTAATCATCTGGCACATAAACTATTCAAAAAGTTAAGGCATGCACTAAAAAGGTACAGCCCTTTCATTACTAAGCTCAGGCTGATGATTTAAATTAAGTATGGGCAGTAACTGTGTGTCAAAATTACATCAAAGATGACACCAATAGCTTCTGAATTTTCACAGGGCCTATGTTTGAGATTAGGAAGGAAGACGACTCAGCTCAAGACCACGTTTAGGAAGCACACAATAAAACCACAGAAAGGTTCACTACTGCCAACCTACTACTACCTACAATAAAACCTGTACAGAATTAATGACTAGAAAAAGTGCCACTAGAATATATAAACAGGCATGCTTACCGATTGATCTGTTTGAAACGGATGATTAGCCAAATAGATAGTTAAGTGGTAGAATTTAATCACTTAAACCCATCTACTAAAGCAAGTAAAAGCCAAGCGTAACATTTCCCATGCCCTGACACACAGGAATCTTCTGCCAAGTATGAAGGGCTGGGTATTTACTAGGAAACTGAAACCCATAGGATCTGTCAAATGCCAATATTCCGTACATCACACCTTTGGTTTCACAGAAAGATTTCAGTTTCAACATACACATTTCAGTGGTCTCTATGGTACTACAGACGCAAATTTGGTATACACTCTTAGGATGACTACCTCAAAAAGGAAAAATTACGATGCCTCTTTGAAGCAAGTGTATATTTAACACCAATGCCTTTGAAAAAGGCATTCGTTCCTTTAAAAAGTCACTATTCATGAAGGTCTACTACTTCATTTTCATAATACACTGCAAATAACATGGTACCGAAGTCTTCCAGTTGCTTTGCTTCCCTATTTATTTGGTAATTGCACATCCAATGTCTTTTTACCGTGTATGAAAATATTAAATGAATTTTACTAGCAGAAGTAATTCTAACCAGCAATTATTTGATATTTGTTGCCCATATATGAAAAAAAAAATAAATCAACACACATCAGTCTAGAGGTAAACTCCAAAACGAGCTGTAAGGTTGTTCTAGTTCGGTTTTGGTTGGGGTTTTGGGGGTTTTTTGGGTTTTTTTTTGTTTTGTTTGGGGGGTAGGCAGGGTGTTTGGGGTTTTTTTAAATAATTCTCTCAAAGAAACTGCCACTTCATTTAAAAGAAAAAAATCTAGAGGAAGTCCTTAAATCCCTCCTTATTTTTTTTTATGCGTGTATTGCCACAGAGACAGCCAGAGTACTGTCTTCAGTTTGTTTTACATTATTTTCTGATGCATTAAATATTCATAGAATCATAGAATCATTATGGTTGGAAGAGACCTCAAAGATCATCAAGTCCAACCGTATAATTCCCTATATTCCCTGTAAGAAGACTGAAAATACGTGCATCTTCTATTTTTCAGTACACTGATTTTGCTCAAAGTGCATCCAAGTTTAGTGTTCCCAGCCTCGTAACACAAAGCACTACCATAAATACTTTGCAGAGCTACACTACAAAATACATGGGCAACTGAGGAGTCTTGCAAGAAATGCATTCTCACTGTGATCAAGAACTAATGATGAAAAATTGAAAGTGGTAGTGTTTAAATTATACAAGACCAGCAGTGAATTTGACCCAAGGAATACATTGCCATCTATTTACAAAAATAGTCCTGTCGTTGAGCGTACAGTAAGAGGTATAGAAAGCTCTGCAAGCAAATGGGAAACTAATTCTTTGCCCACCAAATCTCTCCAGAAATTGAATAAACACAAACTAACATAAAGCACATGGGTTTCACAACTATAAGAAGTACCTTATTAGGGAGAATATTACATAGAGGAACGGCAAGATACAGATCACTAAAAACATACTCAAAGTGGCACAGAATTTGCAGGGATATCCCTCGGGAAGCAAGCAAGTTTCTGACAAATATGTAAGAACTACAGACTCTTAGCAACCCTAAGGACTAGCAGACTTTTCCAAAAAGCCCTAAAACTTTATTTCATCAGCACCGTGATGATGTCTAGCGATATTTCGAGACATTTAAAACCGAGCCATTAGCCAGCAATGCCTACCTAAGAGTATCCTCGCACACACCAGAAAAGCCAAACCAGCCACCCCACTACACCTTGCGACCACCCACGTGAGACAACTCATCAGCTCCCAAAGCCAGTTCAGCTACCACCCACCCCCCAGAAAAGCGTGCCCCTGTGCCACCAACATCTTTCACTCCGTACGAGAACTTCAAATCATCATCTGTAAGAAACAAGATAAAGTTTCTCTCCTTCCCCCAAAGGGAAGCATTTTATCATCCTTATTGCTCTCCACACCGTAAGTACCGGCTGTCCTTTTTCTTTGGGGATATGTGACTGAGCAGCAGTTCTCAACCTGTATTTACCTTTGCAGTCAGCTCTTTATTTCAGAGCTTATGTCTGTCTATCCAAAAGCATATCTACTTCTTCGGCTCCACTTGATTGTCTAATAAAACATCAGCCTTACCCATAAATGTTGTACAGATTATAAAGACTTATGGGGTGTATTTTCCAAATCTACTGTTAACACTTCAAAGGTGATTAACCACCTTGGAACCACAATAAAAACAGGAACAGCCACCCAGATTCCTCACAAAAGCAGCAGTTTAATGTGGTGGGGTGAACACAAATGAGATCACTCACCAAGTCAGAAAGCATCCTAAAAAGATACACTGGCCTTTAAAAAAAAGTACAAAATATGATTAGATTAAAACCAGTGTTTAGCAATGCTGAATTGTCTCAGACATGACGATAAAACCTTACTCCTTTTCTCACTGCTTTTCTCTCATTTGAAATTAGTATTAAAGATGTGACAGAGTTGCCGAGCTATGCATATGCAGTTTGGTTGATTAACGAACCACCTCACAAATGTCAAGAACAGGTTGGTACTTACTCCAGATAATCTTTCTCCTGCCCCCCAAATACCTGACATTACATCAGGTTATAATATATCGTGGAATATTATGTCATGGAAGCCAAGAACGCACAAGCCGTGTAACACATTATAATTCAACTGGATATTGCTTCTGACAGCATAGATAGGTTCTTGAATCCCAAAACAAATATTTACCTTTCTGTCCCCAACAAACAGGAGAGCTGGTGGACTTAAGAGAAGAAACATAGCCTTGGGTTTAAATGAAAAGATTTCTGAGTCACATATGCCGAGCTTGTGTCACATAAGTGCCTACCAACTCTACAGCAAACTGCAAAAATGTAAACTCTTAGATTCAGACCAAAACTACATTGAAATATTCTTTAATCTTCTTTCTTTCCCTCCCATAGCAATCATACACAGACAGTGCATCCCTGGTTTAGAGACTTAGCAAAGATCCCAGGATAGGCTTGGCACATTAACAATATGTCAAAACACTAAGTAGTTAGGTAAGAGCCTCCCTGCTGACCATGATTTCTGTGGGAAAAACACACAAATACTTCCACGTGCACCCCAGTAGAAACATCGCCGTTTTACCGAGATATGACGGCGTTCCACCACAGTGAGAACATCTAAGGGGTTAAGGAACCAGCAACTGTACGTCAGGGAAAAACCCATCAGTATAGGAAACCAAAAGCCTGTCACTGGCCGGTAAGCACTGCCATAGTGCAAGTCGCTCCAAAATAGCACAAGGACTGCACAATGCACGCTTCAAATCAGTTGATGAAAATACGCATGTTTTTAAAGCATACTTAAAACATCACTGCAGCAGAGAATCAAAAACTAAGTTTGCAGTAATGGGGGAACCTAATAAAAAAGACTGATCAGTGCTACGACTTGAAAGGAAAAGGCAAAATGGGAAGTTTTGCTGAAGCAAATACTTACTATCTGCTGTAGAATGTTTTCAACATCTTTTGCAGAACTATTTTCACTTTATTATAATAGACTGCTAAAAGATTCAGAGAAAACTGCTTTCACAACAAGCATGACTAGAGCTCACAAGGCTCTGAGGCTGACCAGCCTGTAGTTCCTTTCATCCTCCCTTCTTGCCTGCCTTTAAGACTGGGGTGACATTTTTTTCCTTCAGTCATCAGGCACCCCTCCCAGTCACCACAGTCTCTAAAGATGATGGCGAACAGCCTCACAGCAATATCTGCTAGCTCCGTCAGCATTGGCGCGTGCATCCCATCAGAGCCCAGAGACTTGGGTTTTTCCAGTTTGTCTCAGTATTCCCTAACTCTACCATTTTCCACTAGAGGCAAGTCCTCTCTCCTACCCACCACCACCACCATTCCTGCCCCAGGTGACCGTAATCCCACGTGGTAAACCCAGCGGGCTCAGTGACCAGTGCAGTAGCGCAGGCGGGTAGCTTGCAGCTGGGGGAATGTGGGACAATTTTTTGGCAAACTGCGATTGGTTTCAGTTGTTAGAGACATTCAATTTTCCATGAACACCATCATCGCAGATCCAAGTTAGAAAGCAGACGTAGAAAGAGATGAGGTGGCCCAACCAACGAGACGATAAACCCAAGCAGAAAAGGATGGAGAGACAGAAGTACATAGCCTGCTACCATCAGAACATCAATGTGCAACTATAGCATTACTCAACAGTAAAACACTGTGTTGCGGAAACTCATCTGACCATAGATGAAGCTGCATTACCTTAAGATCCACTTCGGAAGCTATCCATTTTGAAATTAAGTTCATTATCTATACATTAGAGGGTTACAAGTGTGACTGGTTAAAGCAATACTTAAATAATGCTTTCAATTACATCTCTACAATGTAAAACAAGCCTTAAAAGCTATAGCACTGATTAAAAGATAGTTGCAATCATATACCTATAATGAAAAAATGGAACAGCTACTTAGTCTCAAGGAGCAGATGCTGAACACCACAGAAAAAAGTTCTCAGTCACAGGGCTCCGACTCATACAGATAATTTATACTGAGACAGCCTTCAAGGGTACTGTTACTCTTCCTGCAGTCTAGATGTCCAATTTGTCTGTAAAACAGACCCTGGACAGTCCAACATTTTAAAACAAAACTAGCTACAAATGCAGCTTAAGTTGTCCCTGCTCAGCCATCAGCCAAAAACTATATACTCTCAAGCAGACTGAGGTGTTTGTAATGTTTGAGCAAAGCCATGTTCAGTCACAGCAGGAAACTGGAGGTAATTATTTGTATCTTTTTCACTCTACAAGAGAGATGAGCTGTAATGCTAAAATACATGATACATGGTTGGTCTATGCAGTGAAGATGAAGTCACCTACATGATTAACTTAAAAACCCTGCTCAGCTTCTCTCCCAGCAGACTGAAAATTTTACACAGTGCAAGAGGATAAAAGAGAGCCTTCCACATTTTCTAAAAGGTCAGACAATCATTTTTAATTCCTAGGACAGTATTCAGACTCAAAAGCATACGGGGAAGACCGGAACAGGGTTCCTATCCACCATCTTCTGTTGACACTTTGCACCACTGTAGAGCAAGTTCAAGAATGCCAAGATGACAGCATACGTAAGGAAGCATGAACCACCTCCCAAAACATTACCTGAATACAGGTGTGACATCCAGAGGCTTCAAAACGCAAAGCATACAAGCATCTGAGGGGAAAAAATTTAAACCAAGGTCTAGCCCAAAGAACACCCTTACTATAAAAGACAGAGTTTTGTGTTTATGCTAATCCTACTGTTGTCAAATCTTGCCTTCTATGACGCCATTCAATCTGCTTCTATTTACCATGTAAATGTAACTGTCCCAAACTAAAGATAATTCCACCAAATTCCACCGGTTACTAACAGGAATCTGTTGAGGAAATCAGTAGAAATGGAACAAAAAAAGGCTTTGATAATTTTTGGTCAGCTCTCTCATTCACTGTTGCTATTATTTTCAATACAATCAAGACAATGAAACATTTTTAAACACTCATTTCAAACATCTTTTATACATATTTTCTTCATATGACCAGAAACACTGCTACCCAGTCACCAAAAGTGGCTATCAATCCATGCAAAAGTAATTCTTAAATCTCAGCAGGTAAATTTCAGACCTATTCCCAAAGTTTTTAACTACAGATATGAAACCTAATTCTGAAATCATTAACAACAACTTTTAGATTCCAAAGTTAAAGAATATTTCCTGGAGAAAATGCATATTTATCTATTTTGTAATAAGTTTCAAAACACATTTTCCCTTCAAGGTACACCAACAGACAGCATGATATACTTTTCCTCCATAATCAGGTCTACTTTGATTTTCTGATGTTCATACAGTGTTGACATCAACCAATGTAATGAAAAAGTTATTATTTTTTCCTGTTAATCACCTAAATAGGAAAAATAAATTCATATTATTTCAAGATCAGCCTGTGAAAAAAAGAGAAGTTACTTTCTTTGAACTTAGCCCTATGAACTCCAAGTATGCTTTCAAAGACAAAATATGCAAACCGCAGGCAAAACTCCGCCTTACCAACACAGCTTATTGTTCTGTCTAGTGCAGTGTGTTAAGCTAAAGAAATAGGAAGCCACTACCAACAGCAGTAAATCACTGTAAAAAACAATTTCATTCATTACAGAAGTTCTTCAGTCCTGTCCTAGTAGCACAGTGGCAAGCCAGTTCTGGCATACAAATACAAGTTATAGCTAATTAACACAGGGAACAGACTTATGGCACGGCTTTATAAAGCTTCTCTTTAGCAGCAGTCCAAGCTTTAGCAGCTTTCCTCTTTCTCATACAATTCTCTCATTGGAATGACACAACTGTCGGTGGCTACAAAATTAGCCAGGTAATTGACCTGGGATTAAAAAAAAAAATTAAATAAAAATGCCACACCACTGGGACCATGTTCCAATTTCAAGGATGAAGGAGGAAGATCATCAGGTTCTTTTTCCTTAGCATCAGTCTGCTGCTATCCAGATTCAAACACATCTTGCAGTGCCAATCAGATGTTCTGGATTTCCCAGACCACCAAATACTTCTACCTTAGGATCAAGGTTTTTTTATTCTTCATCTGTAAAATGGAAGAAAACTATCCGGCAGTGCTGAAGAGACATTTGATACTTAGTGGTGGCATAAGACTAGCAGAGTGCCAATTTTA
>NW_009628281.1:626-44794 GCF_000690535.1 Cariama cristata | reverse complement strand
GGGGGGGGGCGAGTATTGTTATTTCTCCTCTCAGAAATTACGATCGATTTTATCTTTGCACAGCACCCTTGCGTTGACCCGCTCTGACCATGGTAAAAGACAGGCAACTAATGCAATGAAGATGCAGGTAAGGGCAGTAGGACCTATGAAAATGTTTTTAAAAAAGCTGATTGTCACACATGAATATGCTAATAGGTAAATTAGTTACAGTTTAGCAAGCGTACTTGGAATTACCAAAGTAATAAAGTTACCACAAGCTAGAATTTACTGAAAGCATCTCCAGTTCAAAAACATAACTAGGCATGTACACACAGTTGGATTACTTTGACACATCGAGGTGGGATTTTTTTTTTTTTAAACACACATGCTGTGGAACTGCAGAGCACTTCACAGTAATTTGTTAGCAGTTACTGGCAGTCAGGCTTTGAGTACAATTATTTTCCTCAAGTCTTTGAAAAAAGTCTAGGATTTTATTAACTTTTCCAGGATTCGAGTAATCTCAATTCAAAGCCTGTAGATCTGAAAGAACAATGAATATTGATTATGGTTCAGAAGGAAGCCGAAATTAATATACTAGGAAATATTCTGAACACAAATGGCAATTTACTGTCAGGAACACAACAAATCGACAGCTCATGCTATCAATCATGAAAGTGGCAACAAAATCAGTGCTTCTGCAGCAAATTAATAGAACCATCGCAGGGGTAAGAAAAAAACAACCACCACACAACAAAACAATTTATCCCCTATACCTCTTTTTCTGCATCTGCTATGCGGAATAAGCTTCAATTTAGGTCCTTTGTAGGGTACAAGTGACATTAAATCTGGAAACATGCCACCCAGCACATACACGTGTTACTGAAAGGTCCTATTGACAGAAAGACTTCATACTTGTGTTCCCCTTTCAAATCTTGCATTTGTTACAAAATGCTAAGTAGTACCAGATATTATTTTTTTTCAAGTGCCTTCCATCCAGCAATAGGTCATGCAAAAAAAAAAAAAAGGAGTTAATACACTGAATTCTGTGTAAAGCTTATTTCACCGAACAGAAAGCAAATCACATGCAAATTTCTTAACTGCAAGTATAGCGTGGGGCTAATAAGCACATGAATGCCTCACTATGCAAAATCCATGCAAATACCTGGGAAAGATTTTTAACCTGGGAATATTCAATATTCAAAATGCATGCAAATATCTATGAAAGATTTTAACCTGGGAACACTGCCTATCACACTACCTTCCTGTGTTTTGTGCACACTGTAATATTTTTCATATCCATAACGTCTGCACTCCTGACAATACAAAATAATGAGTCAAGTGAGTAGGCAAATTCTTAAAAAATGCTTTGAGAAACAGCAAACAAGAAAAGAGGTCATATTTATATAACACACAGACTGTTTGCATATGAATGTTAAGTTTGCATGGGCTGGGTCAAACTGAAATGCTCAGGATTCTTCCTCCACAAGAATGTACTAATTCTGGACTTGAGAGGTTTGTTAGGCTGTTTTCACTGAACACATTCTTTTTCTTAAAATGAAATACATGCAGCATCACCTCCTGAAGTCCTTGAAAACCATGCAACTTGAGCACACAGTGCAATAAGTACATCAGTACAAGACAGTGCCAAAAAAAAAAAAATAGTCCTCAAATTAGCAGGCTTACTGTGGTACCAGGTAGCATTGTAGAGTCACTGAAACATCAGGGAATTAATGGTTTTTTTCAAATGCCATCATTTTTATAGAAAAATTAAATCTGTTTATAGTTTTTTGTCAAGCATTTAGTATCAGTTAACAAATATGAAAAAACTATTTCTGTTTTAAGCAACTACAAAATTGGAACTAAGACTTCTTCAGGAAATACTGAAAAAGGATGGAACTACACTGCAGCAGAAGTGTTCAATGAAACAACGTACAACAACTTATTCTCACCAAAAGAGGAATAATCACCCTATGACCAAGAAAATTGCAGACTTTGGAAGTCGTGGCCTTCTTTTAGCTGTGGCTTTCAGAAGGGAAAAAAGAATACAACTGGAATGAGACTTTGATTTTACTGATTTTTCTTTACACTTGCTGTGCCCCATTTTCATCTCCTACTTCAGAGGAATAATGCAATTGCCTTGCAGTGTTATTAAAAAGTCAGAAAGTGAGAACACGTATGTTTAACATCTAATAGAACAAACCAAATAGACTGAATAAAGCTTAAAATTTATGAAGTGATGAAAAGTTAAAAATCAGAAAGATTTGTATATGAATGATTTAGACCAGTTTTTACAGATTAATACTGAAGTCATGCATTTTCTATTAAGGGTTTCTAACACATTTCAAATTCACTTCACGTTTATCTTCTTCCATGACATGAGATATCTGACATTACCGACTTTCGTTTTGCCAAGACGTGCTATGCAGGCAATGCGATGCAGTTATAAATAATGTAGGCTGCAAGTGTATCGTTGTTTTTAAAGCAATGACCTACTTTTAGTCACTGCTGTAAAGATCATGAAAGCTAGTACCAACTATAGTACCGTGAAGTTTCAGTGCTAAGGCTAATATCAGCCTCTGCGGAAGCGCACTGGACTGTAAAGTTTGAAATAAAATCTGATACTTAATCCATGGCTCAAAGGCTCTTCTGCTTTGTGTCATTCTTCACTGACTTTTGCTTAACTGCTGTTGTTAGAGGGCTGTAATTCAGAACTGTAGCTCATCTATAATTATCTCCTTCCTGCTAATGCATGCTGTTCCAAAACAGAAATGAGCAATTTTAATTTGTTTTCAGGATGTTATATGCACATACTTCTGTTTGCCTGCATACCTACTGTTGAGTATCAACTAATCAGGAATACCAAGAAAGTTTTCCTTACTTTATCATGAACACACTTGATGTATGCTTAAG
Organism: Cariama cristata; assembly: GCF_000690535.1. Classification (NCBI taxonomy): domain Eukaryota; kingdom Metazoa; phylum Chordata; class Aves; order Cariamiformes; family Cariamidae; genus Cariama; species Cariama cristata. Next base: position 41,905 of record NW_009628281.1, on the reverse strand, counting down.
TGTTTTGGTTTTGGAGTTTGGTTTTTTTGTTTTGTTGATTGGGGTTTTTGGTTTGGTTTTTTTGGGGGGTTGGGTTTTTTTTTTTTCCTCCGTTTCTGCTACTGAGGAGTACAAAGCTTAGACAGTTGTGAATCGCAACCTCCACTCAAGACAAATCTAAGTCATTTACTAACAAAGTTTTGAACTTCTTTCATTCTTCATTTTTGATACCCAATAGGCCAGAGATCAATACTCTACTGACCTTCACACCAGACAGATAAAATTCGGTCATGTCTCAATCGCAAAGCCTAAACAGCACCATCAAAAAACAAACAACATTTTCAATATACCTTTAGAGCCACCTACACCTCACCTGTATCTGAACACTTTTCTGACTTGAGAAGAGGCATGAGATGTATAAGGGAAAACATGCTTGAAGAACATCTACATCTCTGCTTGCTATTCACATCCCAAGAGATCTACGTCTCCATCACCCCTGCTACATCACCTGTTGAGGAGGCAACAATATCCTCACAAAAATCCTAGTGCATCAAGCAAGCCTAGTTTAGCCCTCAGAGGGCTTTCCTCTGAAAAACAGACATACAGAATTAAAATCAATTGTTGCCAATGAAGGTGCCAAAAAGAACAGTCTATCTTGCTGTTCTTAATGTTCCAGTAACCTGGCCTCGCTGCAGCGAGGGCAGCGGGCCATGCTGCAAGATTAAGTTTAGACTCCGGCTTAACGAACAAATGACTAGCTAAGTCCACTACCAGATTTGTCTTCACTTCAGCTCCTTTGACTTCACAGGAAAGTATTAGTCAAGCCTCAAAAGGAGGCGCTCTCATGATCGTATAAATCTGCCTGTATTGCCCAACGCCTCTGAAACGGCAACAAATCAGTCTAGCTACGAATAACCAGGAGACTGAAATCTATGAAATGAGGAGATATTTTTATCCACTAAACGAGCTGCATTTGTGGAAGACTAAGGTAAAGAGAATAGCTTCCATTATAACGGCATGAATAGAAGCCTTTTTCTTTCAGCTGGTAACTCGCCAAGTGGAAACTGTAACACCTATCTCTTATTAAGGATTTTGGAATAATTCCAACATCTGTTGTAACTTAATGTCAAAAGGCAATCTCAAACCTGCACTTGAAATTTTTCAAACTTAGTATACACCCTCTCCCACGATAACTGATTTACTGAAGGTGCCACCTCACCTTCAGTGCTATTTACAAAGAATAACCGATACCCAAAAGTAGATTATTGGCAATAAAGCTGTACATCAACAGGCAGTACGGCCGCGTTCCCTAACTAGTATGCCATTACACTTCAAGGTGGTGTTTTAAATACATTTAATAAATACATGCAGGCAAACATGCAGGCACATTACTACAGCTCAGCTCCTAATGGTAAGTCACTAAAGTTCAGTAACTCAAGCACACCTTTGAGTACGAGAACCACCTCGTCAATCAGCTGGCAGAGTAGGCCATTCAAATTAACTTCTATCAAGTCTGTACTAGCAAATTGTTTACCTCATGGTACTATAGGTTTCATTTCCCTTTACTTAAAAAAGTCCACTTAAGCTTCAGATTGTTTCATTTTCAAATTCAGTGCTAACATATTTCAAACACATCAATACTGAAGCTTAGCAGAAAATCCATCTTCCATTTGAAAAAGATATAGCAACTGAAACACTTAATTTCATTAAATATCACTTCACAGAAAAGTGAAAAACATCCTTGTGTTACAAATTATACTTTTAATGGTTTCTAAATAGAATTTTTTCCCCTTTTATGTTTTAATCCCTATAAAATGTTTAAAAAAATTCTCACTGAAATGTTTCAAGTTATTATTTTATTTTGAAGAAAAAAAATAATTTTTTTCTACATCATTCCTAACTGTAACTACAAACCTCCCTATCTCCCATTCCAATCTTAACGTCCGATTAATCTGGGACTAGAAGCTCGATGAAGCTGAAAAAACGGCCCCAAAACACATTAAAAACTTAAATTATCACTTCATTGAAGAAGAACGGATATTTTCCTCCTTTGACCAAAGCCTGCATTTCTTTTCCAAACAAGTTGTAACATTTGATGTAATGCAACATTTCAGAACACAACAATGCTAAGAATTAAATCAGGTTTCTTTAAACAATTTTAATTGTGAATAGTAGCTTCTGACAAAATAGCATAAAATAACACACTGAAGTTTATGCCACCACAGAAATAGCAGCAAAATCTTAACCATTACAGTCTCTGAACAACGCTAGCCACAAAACATGTCGGCACTTCAACACTTGCAAACATTTAATGTTATCTTTAGGATAGCTCTGCTGCTTTGAAGCAGCTTTGAATATCAGCTTGGTTTGAAAAGAAAGCCAGCAAGGATTCAAGGTTAAGCAGTTATGTAAAGCTACTTGCTTTCTATTCTACAGTACTGGAGAAGCACAACTGGAAATCAAACTTCTAACTCGTGTAATAAAATAGCCTGCTCTAAACTTCAGTCTCAAAAGAAGTTATAACCTCTATACCAAAATCTTTCTTGGCTAACCACAAAAGACACTTCTTTGTGTGCTTAAATAGTTGTGCAACTTTAACAGACTTTTGCAGATTCTTAATTTTCACATTTTCATGCGTTAAGAAACACTGCTAACTATTTTTGTTTACCAAGTAATTAATGGTTAGCTTTTCATTTGCCATTTACACTTTAACAGACTTTTGCAGATTCTTAATTCTCACATTTTCATGCGTTAAGAAACATTGCTAACTATTTTTGTTTATCAAGTAATTAATGGCTAGCTTTTCATTTGTCATTTATGTAAATCTGATTTTCGGATGGAAACCAAAGGAAGCTGCTCAGAAGTACGCATGGAAAAACCTCCCCTCCCTCCTCCTTCACCGGAGCAGTTCTAGGAAGAGCACCTACCCAGGTACTGTCAACCACCTTTCATTCCTCAGGCTTTTCGCCCACCAAAAAGTATCAACCAGGCATGTTTGGCATCAACAATTTACTTCTGAAAAAGTTTACAAATTATACATTAAATTAGGGTTTCCGTGCCAAACAGCATGGTCCTATTTCTCTACACTAGACGACATGTCAGTTTGAAACTACTTCTACACCAAACATAGACTACGCTTAACAGATTCACTACCTGACACTTTACTTACTAGTATTTTCATTCAAAGAGGTATAGGGACAGGTACAAAGAATACAATGAGACAGATGTGCAAGTCTTTCTCTAGAAGGCTTTAGGATCAGGCAGTGCCAACATAAGTCTGCTCTATTTCACACATAGTTGTATGTTTTAGGAATACAAAAGCCAAAAATTTTAGTTCGACACCTATTTGTGGAATGAAGAAAGAAAAAGCAGTACAGTGTAAAACAGATGTTTGTGTACAGCTTGCAAGTATTAAACATTATGAAGAGCTTTAACTTCTTCTCAGCAGCCATGCATTACATTTATGGAAGTTCCAGAAATGGTTCTGAAACTGTGCAACACGTACTTACTCTCCACAAAGAAAATATATTTTCTTGCAAATTTTCACACACAAAAACATGGTATTTTGTTACTTAATATTATTGGTGTTTGTTAAAACCCAGCGAGTTGATAAAATAGGCATTTCTTTGTTCTCCAACATTGAAAGTTGCAAAAATTACAAGAATAGTATCTGAATAACAGATAGTCCTTACAATTTCTTCCACATACTCTTTGGATAGTTAGCTGATGCAAAAAAAAGGCAGTAGGAGAAGCTCTTTTTACTTAGCAATTTCTTTATCGCTGGCACGTTGGTCACAGCCAATCCCTCTTGTCTAGCAGTTTGGCAGAGGGGCACACAGGTTTTTTTAGAAGAAAGGTGTCAGAAACATAAGAGCAAGGGAGTTACAAAAGAAGCTGCTTCCAGATCCATAGGTAATGATGCCTCATCTAATGGATGAGGTGGGAAAATACTTTATTTATGAACACGGAATTCATTCCTGAACCTCTGGCCCTGAAGATACTTGCAGCAATGAATTTCAGGAGCTAAGTTTACAGCATATACAGAGGCACCGTGTTTTACAAACCAGTTTTTGTGGTTTTTTCTTAGTTGCCTGCCACAACAGCAGCAACACTATTGTAAAACAAGTCACATTCCTTCCAATGTTCCTGCCATACTATGAGGCGAAACTCTCATTTTCGAGCATTTTCTCACTGATCACTCTGTACATCAAACCACTTCATTTTCACACCTCCCTTCATTAGCTGTGTCTGCCCAGTAACTCAGAAAATGCTGTTTATACCACCGCTTTAATAACAGGGACCACTTTAAATTCAAAAAGAGCGTTCACAAGACCACAAAAAGACTTAGTCGTATCTCACCATGATTGAGCCACATGCACCAACAAAAAAAAAAAATCATAAAATACAAACTATAAATGCAAAAGACTACACCCAAATCATCATAATAAAAAAAAAAATAAGATTTATCAGTATTTTAAAGAGAAGGGAAAACTAGCTTTTTAGCTTTGGTAATCCTGGTCCTTGCGTTACTGGGCGGGAGAGGAAGAGCAACTTTCAAGTGCTCTTATTCTTTCCCCACCTTTCAAAACAGACACATTCCACATGAAAACCAGTATTTTCAGACTTTTGATCATTGCAAAGTGACCACTCCTCTTCAGCATGCTCCTCCTGTCTCTCGTCCCTCTCTGCCTCCCCATCAATCCCATAACTTTCCTTGAAGCAAGCCCCGACATGTTCCCTATACAACTTCTGTCTGAATACAGTAAGCAAACCATTCAGCAACAGTCACTGTTATTTAAAAGAAAAGAAAACAAAAAGAAAACAAAACAAAAACCCTAGAACTTCACTCTCTTGAGAATTTATCTAGAATAAATTAAGATATTACTGCCTTCATGCCTCCAGCTATTTATTACTCTACCCCAACAGGAGATCCCATTCTTCACAGAAAGCAGCCAATGGATCACATGATTTATTTTATTCCCTCCCTCTCCTTTTCTTTTTACTCCGCATCATGGCAAGTACTACAATGACATCTAAGCCACCTTTGGTGGATGACTATTTCAGTGCCCTTACTCGCTGGTCAACACACCAACACGGCAGCGAGCTCTGCCAAGAGCAGACCAACTCTGCCCAGGCACGGCGGCAGGTAACGCTGACAGTCCTGAAGGCCACCGTTGGACGACCTTGCCCAAAAGTGAGAATTCAAGCGTTGGGTCTCCCCACACCACCCATGAGTTCTACGAACACACGTGGAAAAGCCTTCACATGTGCACAAGTGACAGCCACTTAGCTGCTTCCGAACACTAGAACTAAGGGGATATAGATGGCAAACGCTACTTCCCTACAGCATCCCCTCCTTGGGTCGCCTACCCCCTCTCTGCAGGTCAATGTATTTAACTCCTCACATTCTATGCATTAAATTAGAAGATACCTGCCCCACAGAGGTGCATCAAAGCAGGCCACACGTTCCTGGAGAGCGGCGTTCCCAACAGAAGCTTTTCATCTCAAAACAAGCCAGACGCGTGCCTTTCCTCCGACACAAAGCACTGCAATCACAGATCGCAGGCACTGGGGCCAATCCTTCTCTTGTTACTACTGCTTTGCATTTGGATGCCCTGAGTAGGCATCCAAGAGGCACAAGAGAAGATACATTTTACATCCTGTTACCTCTGGCCTTATTAATCCAGAAGAAAACAAATGAAGTAAAAACTCTCTTGTGCTCAGGATACCTTGCGGGAGAAATCCTGCAGATAAACAACAGTTCTGTTTAACAAAAAAATTGATGAATAATAGCAAACAAAGAGCATCTACTTACAATAGAATAAACAGTGGATTTTTTTTTTAAAAAGGTACACAAAATTAATTATTTTAGAATTCAAATTATTTAATACAGCAATATAAAACTGTTTTGTGCCAACCTCTGGACAGACAGCATCTCACAGTAAATTTTGTAATGTGAACAGTTAACACTCAAATTTCTGAGAATATTAGCTATTTAACAGTGAAAACTTCTGTCCTTTTACTCAACATAAACAAAGAAAATCCAGGTAGCCATACCTGGTTCAAAACTCAGAGGATAGGCAGAGTTTCTTCAGTAATTAATAACTGGAAGTTTGACAACTGAGAAACTAGAAATGTGATTTTTTTCTCCTGAATTTTTAGTGCATTAGTAAACCAGATTTTCAATACTCTATTAAGATTTATTTGATTAAACCTTAGAAAATGTGTTCCAAATTCGTACAACTTAAATAGGAAATACTTTCAGAACTGGAAACTACAAGAATGAAACTTTTTAACAATCATCATCTGATTTTAGAGGCGTTCATTACTTAGCTATTCAAAAACCAAAGTTTAGACAACACGCACTAAAAATGAACTCTCCAAAACAGCAAGTTCCTCCCATGCTGCTTTGTTATTTAAGAAATGGTATTTCTCAAATAAGGAAATTAATTTATTATACATTTATAAAAAATACATCTAACTCTTTGCACGACATTGCTACAGACAGACTCCCCACTAAGCTGCCTAAGGCATTAACTGGAAAGAAGCAAATCTTGCGGCATAATCTATGGTTTGGTGCATAATTGATAAAAATTGTGCAATTTCAGAAGACACTTGTCATATTATATATAAATACACAAGTAAAGGCTCTAAAACTCAAGTCTCCCTTCTTAAACAGTGCTCTGCTCCCACAAAAACTGCCAGTCCCAGGAAGACCTCAAATCCCAACCTACCAGTGCAGATTCCAGTAACAACGGGTTTGGGTGGGTTTTCTGTTTGAGTTTTTGTGTCTTTTAAATCTGAGCTCATACTATGAAGAAAAACCCAAGACAGATGTCTTCAAGAGTTAGAAATAAAAGTGTGCAAGATGTGTATACCTTTCCTTACAAAAAAAATGCTTAAATAGGTCCTCGCAAGCTTAGCTCTATGCAATCTACAGCTTCAGGATCAGAAGAAACCCCTCAATTACATCACTGCAGTAATTTGTTTTTCCCTGCCCTTTATTTAGCATTTGGGGAGACAAAGAAAGTAAGACCACATTTAATTACAGTCCTCACCACCTCTGCCTTCCCAGTGTTGGCTGGTAGGCTTGGAAGAGTCCAAGTCAATGTCTAAAAAACTCATTGAGCTTTTTGTGTGCCAGCCTCAGGGGCTCAGCTGAGGCTATAGAAGCTATAGATTGTGAGACTGGATGTGTCTGGTGGATATTAACCATGGAGTTGTGACACTGCAAAGGCCCTATGGCAAGGTGAGTACGCAGAAGGCACAAGTCTTTCCCGCTGTGTCACGCATCACCATGTTCTGTTTGGTACTATCATTAATACTTACGTACTGCTTTCTAATCTCAAGTTACACAATTGACTTTCAGAAGACAGTTGCGTGTCATCTGTCTTTAAAACAAGGTGCTGGATAATCTAGTCAAAAGGGCTAGAAGGGAATTCACACAGACAGTAACTAACTTCTCCCCCACTGATGATGTGCCGTCAAGTACTTAAAGCACTTTTAAATCATTATGCAAGCACTTTTCAGAATTAAATTACAAGTGTGACATATGGCATGAAATGAAGGATCCAGAACACAATGCTGTCGTTACTGTTAAAATCCTGTATCGTTCAAAACGTGAACAAATTAGTCATGCCACACTTTTTAAGAACTGGTACATTCTGAAAGAATAGTTTCTAAAGCTATGGCTTTTGGCATCCTGCAGCTCCCGGTTTAAGTGAAGTTCTGGTGCACTGGTGCATGAGCTGGTGAGGCTGACAGCACTGGGGCACTCCAAGGTACACAAACCAGACATCAGATCTTGGTCTTCCATTCCACACTCGCAGCCACCATCATCATCCCCCCTGCTTCCTCCTATTCTTCAATTCAAATAGATATAGGACACTGCCCCCATATAGGGTCTGCCTGCCTCTCCCTCCTATGGAGAAAGCTGTCTGCCCCAGAGCCCCCCCGCAAAGAGTCTACTCCCAAACTTGACAACCAGTACAGAGCTGCCCTCTAATTTCAACCGTGAACAGTAGCTACCGAACTCACCCTCCCATTCCTGCAGAAGTAAGGAATATTAAAAGAGAATCCTTCTTTACCTTTTTTTGTTTTTAAACATGCAAAATAAAATTTCTAGTCACATAGATATCGGAACAGTATGTCAAAGAGCTGTTTGGAGCCTTAAAAGGAAGGGCAAACCTGCTTCCACGTGTTTTAATCAAGGTCATGGTACCTTACGTGCCCTGTTGATCTATCTACCCTGGAGAACACAGCAGCAGAGACCCATATTCTAAAACAAAAAACACAATTCCAAGTTATTTTCCTTGTATTCCAAGAAGGCTGAAGATACAAGATCAGTGTTTAAAAATAAGTACTTCTGTCTAGCTTTTCGGGGGCTGATACACAACTGGGTTGCCCATTAGTCCAGAGAGCACAGCACCAAACACTCCCACAACCATACCATGTGCCAATCTCTTCCAATCCACCACCAGCAGAAGTCAGGCATGGTTTGGAACAGCAGTGATGGAAAGTCTGACTGCACGTTTCCACTATTTGATCATTTTTGTTCCTCTATTGCCAAAGCTCTCAATACACTACCTATGTCAGTGTACAGTAATCAAGTAACCTAAACCAATCTTGAAATGGATCAAAATTCAAGATAGGAGGACTTTTGATAATTGTTACTCCTTCAAAGTGGTTCTATCTATAAAAGTTTCTTTAGTCTGTCTTAAAGCAGTCAACGAATAACATTCTGTGGTATCTTTCAAACACCGATTTTTAAAGTCAGCACAAACAAAACATGATTTAAAAGAGGAAAGAATATTAAAAAAGGGAGTCATCCTAATGGTTATTTCTCCATCAGTCCGCATTCCCCTCTATTTGTACATCTCTCCACCAGTCAAGTCGGGCAAGGAGATGCGGTCTTTCCCCACACACGATTCATCTCTAGTGCAAATTATATCATCAGAATATTCCAGGTACATAGCAGGTTGGCAGATGCTATTCATTTGGAAGTTACTTTCAATGGAAACTAAATTAATCAGTTGTAAAAGCAAAAACCACACTCTTTAGATTTTAATTAGTTTTATTAGTTGAAGCAGCAAGCCTCAGAACAACTGCAGAAACCGTGGAAAAGAGCAAACAAAGCTGAACTCGACATTGAAACTAAAGGTCTCCAACACATTAAACAATGCCTGGAAAGGTTAACTTTATTACTTCGAGTGGGAAAAAGCAGACAGAAGCTTGAGTTCAGGTTTTGGCTAATACATTAGCTTCCAATATTTTGTTTCAAAACATGAAAAGAATACAACATAATTAGGACAGATGTGTTTAAGAAACAAGCATCTAACATATGCTATTGCAGGTAAACAAACTTTGAAACCCACTACAAAAGCTTAAGAGTCCATAGCAAATCAGATAAAAGAATCTGCATCTGACCCACAACGTTTTCCTCCAGCCCTTAATGTTTTAATGCAGTAGACCAGAGAGGAAGACAGATTTGACATACTGTTCCGATATCTATGTGAAACAAAAATCCATTGGTTCATAATATGTGGAATTCCAAGTAAATAATAAGGAAATACTATGTGAAGATGAAATTACAGCAAAAAAAAAGCATTAACAAACACATGCAGTAGATGTGCAGAGACAGCCTGTAAAATAACTCCATAGTTAAATCAGTGTGCAAATGCTTTCTATCACTCAATCCAATTGTGTAAGAATTATTAAAACATAATTAAATCACCAATTTATTCCTAAGTATTTACATGTAGTTAAGCAGAATCTCAATAATTTAAAGCACTTCTATTTTTTATATCCTAAGGAGAGTGGTCTATTTGTAGCATACCAGATGTTTGCTGACCGGGAAGAAAACATACCAAATCAGCATTTTGAGCAAAATATAGAAATAGATCCACATAATTAATCCTGTTCAGATGACGAAGAAGTACCCACTTAAATTCTCTGGGTCACTTTTCTACACCTGATCTAACCTTACTCCACTTACAGGGATAAGACCAGCAGTGAGCTATTTCCTACACATCCTTTACAACAAACTCTTTGTATCATCTTCTCGCAACATCCAAGAAATGCCAGCAACTTCTGCCACCTAGCAAGTGTCCCATTAATTTCAGTCAAAGTGAACCTTACACATGAAACTTTGTGCAAACCATAATGTTCCCTCAAGATGAGAACCGATAAAAGTGTAACTAAGCCCTGACAATAAAAAGTGAAGGTCCCTATACCAAGAAGGACAAAGGCTGTCAGGAAAAGAGGAAAACCTTCACAAATGGAAAACAGTATAAAAGAAACATCAGTTGCTTTATTAAAGTGCTGCATTCAGAATCTTGAAAGTTGATTTTTAGGTAGCACTTTATGCTCACTTTGAGATCTTTCTCATCCTCAACAGTATTTCACACATAATCAATAACTGAGCCTGAACAAGAGTAAAAAAGCTGAAGCAACTCTTCCAACCGGTATGTCATCTCTAAAGTTTTGATCATAGTTTCCATTATAAGAAATGGTAACAGAATTACATTTCCCCTTACTATTACTGGGTCTTGGGCAGTTTCATTAAAAAAGTGATAAAGATAGTAGCACCAGGTTAGTACAGAATTCACCTTTGTAAAAACTACCTAAAAAATGAGTTGGAAAACACTTTCCATGAAACAAAGGAATGCAAAATTCTCCTCTTCCTTCCTCTACTTTCCACAAGTGCAAGACAACCTTCCCCTCTCTTCCACGAGAGCGGCAAAGACACCTTCTCAAACTCTAGTAACCTGAGTGCAGATCCACAGACAGAAAAACAATATAAACAAAGAAAATTTGGGCAAGAAGCTAACCAGAAGAAAAACAGCCAGCCACTCAGCTAACTTTGTATAACACGAAAAGAGTCTTTTTTCTCCCCTCCCCAACATCTTCCTCCTTATCTAGGATAGCTTCTGAAGTTTACAGCGTTTTGTAGAATGACAGAAGGGTTGAGGTGGGAAGAGACCTCTGGAGATCATCTAGTCCGAGTCCCATCCTCAAAGCAGGGGCAACTACAGCAGATTGCTCAGGGCTGTGGCCAGTTGGGTTTTGAATGTCTTCAAGGATGGAGACACCACACCTCAAGAGAGGCGTTAAAGCATTTGATCTAGCTCACTGTAAAAAAAAAAAAAAAAGTCTTTTCTTATGTTTAAACACAATTTCTTGTATTTCAATTTGTACCCTTTGACTCTAGTCCTGTTTCCGGGCACGACAGAGTTACACGTAAATCTTATCATATGCTGACAATATTTACTTGCATGTGCAGGAGGGACATCAGTCAAGCCCAGCACAGAAAGGTCTGTAAGCATTCACCAGAGAAAGCCACACATATATTTTAAACAGGGCTATTACAAACCTGCTGCAAGCCAGATCCTAAAGTTAGGAAAATACTACATTTATACTGTTACTGGCTCACTACTATGCAATATAAGTATTCACATCTTGTATAGTCACCAGAAAGTTAAGTGACCTATAGGTCAGCCATGCTCAAACTTTTTTTTTATTTGACAATTCCCTTCTTTTCCATAAAGGTTTGAGAGCCCCTACCTCCACTTTCTCTCCCCAAATACCGGCCCCAGCTTCCAGTCTGTTCCAAACCTCTGCACCTCAAACTCCAGGCACCAACCCCCTGACACAGAGTAACAGCAACTCTTTCTCCCCAAAGGAGTAAGTAATACCACGTACCTGCTGGCCAACATCTGCCCACACTGTCTCCCCAAATGTGGCATATCACATTCCAGCAGTTAGTAAGGCGAAGGTATTGGCACCTCTTTAGTTTCCACACATCATCACTGACTAAAGAAATCGTTACCTTCGATACAGCTACTAGAGAAGAGAGTTTGTGTGATGGAAAGGGAGACAGTCCTGGACGAGTAGTAGGCAGGTTGTCATACTCTTTTTCCCTCAGAACATTATTCTACACGCTATCTTCCCAAAGAGTTTGTCTCTAGTAGCTGTTATAGACGCCTGCAGGAATCTTAGGAGCAAAAGCCTCATAACATTAATCAAAAAAAATTCCAAGTTGTGTATATATTTCCCCTAAACCACTATCATAAGTAGCCAGAAACTGACTGGTAAAAAGTTTAACTTTATTTTTAATGCAAACCTCCTCCCCATTTTCCTGTACTTCAGTCACCATAAAACCAGACACACTGACCGTAATACAGAAATTTAAACTGGAACTAGCTACTTACAGGGGCTTTAGTAACAGATGTCTGTCTGCTCCCCCTCCCTACTTCAAGAGGCAGTCTGTTTCTATTCCCCATTTTTCCAAAGGTCTGAGAGATATTCATGAAATTAAGATCCCATAGGGACACCTGTGGCCAGGTGAAGTCACCAATTTCCCCTGATCATTTCTGTTCCTATGGGCTGACCTATTCTGCCAAGTCATCACCTGGCTATTTCTTCCCCAAAAATCGAACATTTAAATCAACGCCAGTCATTTTTCAAATCTTTATCCACTTTTGCCAATTAAGCACTATTCAAACAGCTAGTGAAGGCTTACTAAAACATGAAAAAAAGTGTCAGTATTACATAAACCCATTGCAACCCATGCATATTTTCTGTTTGTAGAAGTTCCAATAAATCAGAAGAAAGCTACAGAAGTTAGTCCAAAGGCAAACTCATGCTAATAAGCTACATCTGGAGTTTCAGATTAAATACATCACTCCTCTGCTTAACAGACTTTTACTCTAAGTCTCCTGACTTTCTAAGGTCGTTATCAACCCAAATCCAAATCGTACATCTGCCTCTCTGAACAGGGCCTGCCTTTTTTTGTGGTACCTCTGTTTACACAGCTTATCCCTTATCACACTGACAACACTGGGAACCACAGCAGATGGTCCCCTCAGACACAACTCTAACAGGTTTTCTCCACTCCCCCATTCCACTTTTTTTTTTTGTGCAAACAACTGATAAGGAAGGCTGCTGCAATGATTTACTGATATCTGAAGTTGAAAATTGACAAAATGCAAACTGCTTTTGGTTTTTCCCCCTCCCTCCTCTGAGCTGCTTAACCTCTTGACTACTAAGCAACATAGACAAAGAGTATTAATAATTGTACAAACCATACAGCCTGTTCGATTAGCATTTCAAACACAAGCAGTATTGGTTAATTCAAAGATCATTATTACCTTTAAAAGTTAGGCCAGTTACCGTAACCAGCCTTCTACTACCAAAGAAGAAAATATGAGGCAGTCTCCTGTAATATTAAAAATACACCTCCACCGATTTGAGAAATGCCGTTAAGTTACATTCAAAACCATTTCCAACAGTCTACTGAAAAGAGACCCTCGAGCAGAATTCAGAATAGAGACTGGACATTTCACATGTAAATACACATTTACTTTCATCTAACAAGGCAGAGCAACATGAATCTCAGCGATATAAAAATCAAAACGCTCTCAAGATTGCTATTAGAAAGACAGAAGGCTGCTTAAAAGTAAGTTCCACATTCTATTAAGCAAGTCAGGCTCCTACTACTGGAGAACATGAATTTGCAAAAGCACTATACCAAAATGTTGCAAAAAAAAGGTTGGCAAAAGCATCTCAACTAACCATCTATGAAGAAGCATCTGCAAGTAGACAGTAGTGAACCAGACAGACCCAGAGGGCTTTCTTAAATGTAGGTCATGCCTGTCAGACCACAGCAAAAGGCACAGCAACATTTGCTGAAGAGAACTCCGAGTTATTATCGCACACAAAAATTTACTCTGTAGGCAGACACTAATACTTACATGTTTGTGATGATCACTATCTGATGCTTAAGAGGAACAGGAAGGAAAAGCTGCGCAGAAGACAGCTGCATTGAATTTAAGAACAAGAATCATAAAACATCCCTTGTAACACTTCACACATTACGTGCTTTTCTCTTCACAAGGTTGTCACACAGAAGAAAAATTTCTGTTTAAATCTGATGGTTGTTTTATACTGGGGGTCAGGGGGCAGGGGAGAAGTATGTACAAAAGGTGGTTTAGAAACAGTTTCCTGCTGATTTAGGCCATATTAAGCTGGAGACTTGAATTACCTAACTACAGAGAAGAGAAATAGTTAAAAACTTGAGTATTATCACTCCAGATAGCTGCAGTGTTCTCTTTCCTTGATTCACGTTTTCGGTCTGTGATTCTGGTATTTTTTCCTTACAACAGAAATCCCATAGCAAAAGACTGTCTAATAACTTAAGATGTGGATACAGATAGAAAAACATGAGACAGCATAAGAGAAGTACTCATACCAATAGCCTGATTCGTAGCTGGGATTTTTTGTTGGGTGGTGGTTTGTTTTGGTTTCGTTTTTTTTTTTTACTTGCACAAGTAATGTAGCAAAAAAGATTGTAAGAATTTAAGAAAAACTCCTGACAATCAAGAGGGTCAGCAGATTAGAAATACAGCTAGCTTTCCACCTGAAGACCTAAAAAAATACAGTTTAAAAAAAAAAAGTATTTCAAAGCATAATAGAATGAAAAGGACATTACTCAAGAAAATACTTGGCTGTGCAATCACACATATGCTGTAAAATCAGGGAGACAAAGCAGTATTTCTTTCTTTCTACAGGCAGGTTAAGACAAAAGAAAAAGTGAGGAACCTCTTTTTGCCCTGCAGATAGCTTAAAAACAGACTCACAGTTAACCATAAAAGATGAAGAAGTGCTTTAAGATTCACCACAGCTGAGTCCTTCTGGAAGGAAGGTATCAGGTGAAGCCACAAACACTTTAAGTAGGACACAGTAAAAGAGTGGAACAGATTATTTAATAATAAATCTCCATACTCAAGAAATTCTACAATTCAGCAGTAAAACTTGAACTCAAGCTAGGAAGTTATCTAATGAAGGAAAGATTAAGAAGTACGTGAAATCTATTTGCTCATTCTTTGTTTAGCCAGCAGTCATCAATCACGAGCTCAAAAGAAGAAAAAAAAAAAAGATTCTTCACTGGTCAGCACCCAAATTCCCCATTCAGAGCTCAGTTATTACAGGTTCTCAGTGTTTACATTTCTTCTGTGAACCCACCTGACACGTCCAGTATCAGGATGCCACCTCTTTCAGATTCAAACACAACCCACATGTGGATGCAGTTACACCAACACAAATGTTTTTATACTCATTCATAATTCTATATAGATTGGGTTGGTTTTGGGGACATGGGAGTGTCTTCTTTTGTTTGATTTTTACAAATTTATATCCTCAATAAATTTCAGATTTAAAAACACCATCCACTTATCTGAACTACTTAAGAGTTGAACACAGCTCCACAAGCAACAGCTTTGGACCCAGGTTCATTATAGTCTCAACATGAGAAACAAGATAGATGATGTACCAATACGCTTTTCAGTCTTATAACTGGTGAACACGACCTCTGTTAATCGTCAGGGTTATTTATTAATTTTTAACAAACAAAAAGAAAAGAATCACTGGGAAGATTTTTCCCTTGTCATGCTATTGCAAAAAGTCATCGACACAGCAATATATCAATTAGCTTTCTTGCCAATAATTGTCATTACTGCAGACACATGTATGAAACCCCAGTCTTACAACATTTGATAGTTCTTTGTCTTCACTGAAAAGTACTTCAGTGCTTCAACTTTGATTCACAATCAAACAAAAATTAAAATAAAAATGTTTGTGCTGTTAGAGCTGCAGCTGGCCCTCTATTTTAAATACAGAAGTTAAAATTATTTTGCCGTAGTGTGCACAGGGTTGGATTGAATGGCAGTATTTAGACTAACTCTCTTTTTCTGGAAGCTTTACAAATATATAGCTTAAATTAAGGGAGGGGATATTGCAGTCAGAATCAAGTCTTTAAAAGGTCATGATGCTGTTCTTTGGAAAACATTTATTTCTTCTGAGAGAAAAGAGCAGTTTTCTGTCTGACCATAAAATCTGCAATGATTTAGACCTCCCTGTAACAAAGTAATAATTTCTAAGGCTAATTGCATTTATATTCTCAACTAGAAAATGCAAAGTTCAAATCAATTGTTCAAGATGCATGAAAAAGCACACAGTGAACCCATGCAAAATCTGAACCCTATAACTGAAATGTTTTAAAGGCTTTTAATAAATACTGTTCATGAGTAGGAGGAAAGTTAATTATGTTAACTTGTTTATCTTCTAATATCACAATTCTTACCTGTACATACTGTAAATAAAGAATAAAAAAAGCACTATGCATTTCTATTTAAACTAGCCTGAAGATAATTAGGCATGCACACTCTGGCTGAACTTCAAGTATCCAGATTTTAAACATTCATTTACCTTGACTACATGTATGTCAAAATGAAAGATTGCTGTCTGGATCCAGACATGCAGTATTAATACTGAACACGTGCATTCATTTCAGGTCAGCAGAGGTTCCAACTCTACTTCAGCAGGTGGTAGGAATAGCACGCTAATTAAAATCCATATTAACAAGTTCACAATGGGCTATCTACTCTGAACAGCTCCCATACAGGAAGATCTCCACAACCGAAGTACTTAGACCGCTTTTACCGGAGTCTGAAGAAAACCGAACTGCCCCTCACATAAACCACCAAGTCTGTCCCTTTCTCAACAACTTGTTTTACTTTTTCATCCTGTCAACCGATTTTTCAAGGCACATCACCAAAGATTTCACGACCTAGGGTTAAATAACCTCACATTTACATATTAAAGGAATGAAAAAAAGTTAAGCTAAGCTCATTCCTATTAGGTATTTGCCTCTGGTCACTTCAGAAACTGAGTGCTTTTCATAAGTGATACATCTGAGAACAGTGTAAACAAAGTCAAGGTAGCCTCAGCCCAGATTACCTGATAAGAGACCAGTTTAGTCACAGTTTTAGGGTAAACATGAACTTGTGTGGGGTTTGGGTTTTTTTGTTTTGGTTTTTTAACTTAACATTTTTATATTACACCTTTGTGGGTGGGGTCTTTTTGTTTGTAGTCAATATGCGTACTACATTGAAGCCCAGAAATAATCCGACATTTTACAATGCAAAAAGTGCTTCAGCTATAGTATTTCTCACAAAACTACAGACAGTAGTAGCTGTCTATAACACCGTACAACACACACAGTCCACCTACTAGCCTCATTCCTACTCCTGAATGAGATGATGATGTGACCATCAGGCTGACCGCAAGCAAAAGCCTGAATTTGATGGCAACCACAGCAAATGAACTGGATAGGGAAATACTCAAGAAGCCTGAAACAGAACATTTAGAACACATTTTTCAACAGTGATTGCATTTTGTTCCTCAAGTGCAACTGATAATTGCATTAAATACATTCCAAAAAAAAACAGCGAGATTGGTCTTTTAACTCAGAAGACAAATAGGTCCCTTTTTCTTCTTCAGATTTGAAAGAGACGAGGGATAAAGTGAAGAACTATTCCATTACTGATAGCAGGCACAGATTTTTTAATTATTATTCCCATAGAGGCACTAAACTTTCCCAGAGGGAGCATCAAGATGATGACACCTCCAAAAATATTCTCTCTCCATGTTTCACAAACCACTCCTAGTGATGCCCCATGAAGGGAAATTTAAAGCGCGGCCTAATTCCTTCTCTCTGGAAAACCACCCATAGCAGACACCCTTAAACCTCCTTCACCCCTTTACTGAGCAATAAGATCAGATCACACTGATGCACATTCTAGCCAAGGACAAATATAAAGAACGTTATATCCCACAGAGAATTTATTATATTTAATGAGCCTCCTGTGTATGTGTGGTACAAGTTTGAACTGCACATGCTCCAAACAATATTGGATGGCATCGTGATAACAGGTGCTGCTTTAGAATTATAAATTCAAATATTATAAGCAACAACCATAGGTAACACATAAGTTTAAGCTTCTTCTACAACAGCTGTCCATCTTTAAAAGACTGTGAAGTTCTCAGAGAAATGAGTCTTTCCAAGTGTAAACAGAAGTAAAGGAGCATTTTGCTTCCTCAGGTACACTATCTTGTTTTTCTCATGCGTGGCACTATACCATTGTACTTCATTTTAACCAAATCAGCTCAGGTACTTACAACTTTAGTTTGTCTACTGCAAAGCTAAAAACATAGCTAAGGATATTTGACTTGCACCTTTCTCCTAGTAACATATAATCTTATATGGTTTTATCTTAAACCATTCTGGTTCCTATTGAGAAAGATCCATTACAAAACAGTTATAAAATCTACATACAATGGCTATTAACTCATGTTGCATTGAATTTTTGTTTACAAAACAGCACATTTATCTTTGTTCATTTACAAGACTACAATACCCTGTCAATGTATCTCCTAACACACAGGGGCATCACTAAAAATATTTAAAATTCATCATACTGGAGAAAGATTTTCACAGAAGAATTCTTTTCACAAGACAAAAAGAAAGTATTTGTGAATTTTGACATCTTGGATTGAATTCAGTGAAACGGAGCACTGATTTACCAGACAAACATGTTCACAAATCGATCACACAGCATCACAGGATACGAGATCGGTATCATCCCACCAAATAGTTCTTGCAACTTCTGTTTGGTTTCTTTTAGTGTATAGGATACTACTCAGCAAGTATTTTAACAGCAGTTGGCAAGACAGTCCCATAAGTAGCTACTACCTGTTGTCAGAAGTACGGACAACTCTGCAGTAAAGGTTATAGGATATGTCAAAGAACTGTGTACCTGCTTCTCTGCTTTAATGGTGATCTACGGATCCAAAGATAAAATTATCACACAAGGCCCATCAGAAAGGCACAGCAATCACACTTGCTAAAACAGAACTGCAACAAGGACCATTTTTATCAACTAATTCATGGTTAGCTAAGTACATTGTACAAGCACTGAACTTGAAACAAAATCCTGAGCCCTCCCAACAAATACAATCTCAACTAACAAGAAACACAAAACTTTAAAGTTCAACTACACTTGAAATTATATTGTCAGCCTGACCATGTGACTTTCCATTGTAACTTATTAACACACTTCACATGCTTACCTATACACACAAAAACTCCGAAGAACTGTAAGGCTGACCAAACATTGAAAAGATTTATGCAATTTGATTGAAGATAAGGTTTAAAAAAAAACAAACAACTTGATCTTACTACATTAATAAGAAGGAAGGAAAGAATGAAGGTATTCATACCAATGAGTACGCATCTCTCTTAGGTGTCCGAGTTAGGAGCAGAACTTGTATAATCAAAGGAAAAAAGGCAAGAAAAAAGCCAACACCATTGAACTCCTTACCTCCAGAGGGTGCTTCAGGAAAGCAAGTATCTTTTCACTTAGCTAATTAGACTTAACTTAGGAACTTAAACTATGTCTCTGAAGATGCATGGTAAAAACACTTTTTGAACACCTATTTTGACAGGTATTTCAGCGTTCCCTAGGTAGTCCTTTGTTTATCGTGACTTTGATGTAGCAGCTAAAATGTAGCTTTAAACAAGGACAGAAAGTCCCATTTTAATAGTTGTTTGCTTGGAGTTTGTTTGCCAAAGAAGTCTCTTCGTTGTTTATTCCACAATGACACTTTAAAAGACACTATTATCAAGGCATAACTATGAAAACATTTGTGAAACAATGCTAGAGAAAGCAACACCAAAAATCAGACTCTGTAAAAATATATGTGTTTTACCATATAGAAAGATGTATGAGTAGTTCCATTTAAAGCACATCTTAAATCCACCTCATTCATCAGGCTTTCAATCTTCCATTCTAGGAATCAGTTTATTGAGAATATAGTTTGCAACGTAGATGGCCCATGTGTTTTCAATACTGAAATGTGTCTAAAGTAATTGGGTACAACTTGGTGTCAAATACCACACAGTTTGTTTCTCAAGTCACACGCTCCTTCATGTTCGCAAGTCATTTACTAGTTCCACACATTCAATACATCAAAGTGTATTCTTGATTTAGTTCCTGGTACCTGAAGTAGGTGTCAACGGGAATGGAATTGCTTTTACAAAAAGCTAGACTGTATTAACGAAAAGGAAAAAAATACATCTATGAAAGCTTAAAGTTTTATTGGGGCAAGCTGCTGGTTAGCAGGCATGTCTCACTGTCTTGGATCTCACAAAAAAAAACCCCAGCCCTTGTTCAGATGAGGTTTCAACTTCTTTTTAACTGAAGCTTAGAAAAAATGTTTCCAGTTTGCATTAGTTTTTCTTCTTTGAGCGTCCATTAACAGAAAGTATGAGAAAGGCAGACCCCTTAAATTACAAATACCTTCTTGAACCACAAATTGGGCATAGATCTCTAGGGAAAAAAAAAACAAAAAACAAAAAAAAAAAAGATAATCGTCCTTTGACAGGTTGTTCTCCCGAAAGAGAAAGAACCTGTAAATCAGTTCATACAAAACCATTATTTTCACTATTAAACCATTTTCCTGCAGAAGCAAATTAATCAAGATACAGGAGGAAAGATCTCAACTTGAACCAACTACTTGTTACTAATTCATCCTAGAAGCTGCCTTACTGCTTCAAACCAAAGGCTGTCAAAACCTGCAAAATAAGGAAGAGAGGTATATTAAGCTAACTCTTCCACATTTTAAACTGAAACTTAACTACTTTAGAATCACCTCATCATGATCAGGCATCAGCAGCTATGGGTATATATACTGCAGTTAGGGGCTTTTTTCTAAACTGAGGAAATTTCCACCCAATACAATAGATCTCCTTAGCTTTTCCACTGCTCACAGATACAATCATCTTACTTTTGCCATCCGGCCTCACGTAACAGACTAAATCAGATCGCCGTGGCCTCAATGTCTCAAAAGTTACATATGGCTAGAAATCATTCTCTGTTTCTTTCTGGTATACAATTGTTCTAAGAACACTTCTTCAATACAGACGAGGTTTCCCAAAATCTCAGTTAAAAAAATTGGGTTTAATAAAGTTTTGTAGCTAAAGAAAGCAAAAGTAACTGCTCGGTATTTCCTCAGAGTCTTCTTGCGAGATAGTCCCTGTGCCAGTATCTGCTAATATTTTATTTGTTTGGTTTTTTGAAAGAATCAATTATTATGGCAAATCTTCCATTTTCTCTTCAGTGCATGCTAGGTGGCACACCTGGAACTCCAAGTACAAATTCATCAAGTGATTTCATTCAGTGCCAGGCAGGTGAGTCAGACTAGAAGTGTTGTATATACACAATGCAAATGATCACCGACACGCTAGTACAGGTGTGAACAAAGACAGCAACCAGCAAGACCTCAGGAAGTAAATGAAGAATATACCCTAATAGTTAAATAAATCCACATAATCACTACAGTAAGAGACAACTACAGCATTCGGCAACTACATCTGTTCCCCTTTCCCAAAAAACAACACACTTAATGCAAAAGAAAATTCATACATGCGCACAGAAAACATGCAGTCTGGTAACATAAATGCCATTTTTGCTCTTCATAGAGCCTTTACAGCATTCGGCAACTACATCTGTTCCCCTTTCCCAAAAAACAACACACAATGCAAAAGAAAATTCATACATGCACAGAGAAAACATGCAGTCTGGTAACATAAATGCCATTTTTGCTCTTCATAGAGCCTTTGGAGTTTCTTGGGGTTTTTTTAATGATACATAGCACAAGCTGCGGCGGAAGCAAACTTCCTTCTTTGGTTGGAAGAATCCACATCTTTAAGAGATGCAAACTTTCCTTGATGTACGTACCTGAGAACCATGAAAATCTGCCTTGCTCAAATTTCTAGAATGTTTTTAAGCATTACAGTAAAGGAAACGGACTGCTTAGTATATTGTACTTCCCGCACAGTGAAAACCACTTGCTAATGCTGATCATTGTGAAAAAAACCTGACGCCATCCTGATTGGACACAGAAAACCCTGGCTGCATCACATTGCAAGCGTCTTAGTAGCACACCCATAAGCTTTATTTGGATACGATCTTTTCCATGAATGAACAACTACTGCGCCTACAATAATACGGCATAGCTGCTCCAAAGCCAAACATTCAATTTTACAGAGAGAAAAAAAAGAGTTACAACAGTTTCAAGTTTTCCTAGCTAAGATTCTGAAAATAAAGAGTTCATATAACTAGCACGAGCATACAGGGATGATGATCAATTAAGAGAAATCATATAAATCCTTCTAATCTCAAAAGACTTTTCTACTAATCACTGCTTCATTTCCTTTGTGACCATATTGGAACTGACAATGGATCTCATTTTTTCTGAATAATCTTCTAGGATATTTACACAAGCCTAATGTATGCAATGCTTCTGCATTATTAATAATTGGGTAGGAAACGAAGGAAAAATTTTACCTCACTTGCTAGGGTTGCCTCTGAACTTTTGAGTCCTTTCAAACACTGCAGAATAAGTCCCTGAGCCAAGAGATCATTTGTAGTGGGATCAATTAAGTAACTAAATGGACAATAAAATCCAATAAAATGCCATTTTTAAGCTAAATGTTAATTTAAACGGTTCTCAAAACCAGGTTTCAGTAATTATTTCGGTGACAGCACAGTGACACAGTGCCATCTAGCAGCGACTTACAGTATGGCACGTACTATAAACAGCAAGTTTGACACATTACACAGTTTGTAAAGTCCTTACTCATTCAAGGAAATTCAAAGAAACCAGCGAAGTGACCCATAGAATTGCTATAAGAAAACTTCAAGTTGAAACTTTACAGATTGAATCTCCACTAACTGCTACAATTCTTTTCCCATTGACCTAAACTCTGGCCTCATAAAACAGGGCAAGAAGCTAGATAAAACATTTCTTTGATAGCTTATTACTTCTGCAAAAAAGCTTTCTAAAAATCTTCTGGAGAAGGTACACAAGCATTAGAAACACTCTTATTATAATGGAGCCCAATATAGCTCTTATTGCAAGTCTGATACCAAAATTAAATTTTGATCTAATGCTTCTCTAAAATTTTTTCTTCACTAAATTTAAATGGCTAAGATTTCTCTGCTTGTCATGACTAAAACTGTTGAAACATCTGAAGTTACACACACCAATAAACACAAGTTTTCTAACATATTGAGGGGAGCAGCGGTGAAAAAAAAAAAAAGAAAAAAGAGGATACTTTATACTTTACAGCCCAAAAGATTGGCATCAAGATGGGATTCTCTACCAGATAAAGTTGCAGAAAATACCTGCAGAAATCAACTGACTGCACAAAACACTAAAATAAAGTGTTCCAAGCCTAAAGCTCTAGTTTCAAAGGCACGTACTTTAACTCAGCATAAGTAAGCCCTAGTGCTAAACAGAAGATGAGCCATCTCTCATGCACTCCGTCCTGTTAATGTTCTGTCCTCTTCCTTTCGCAGTGTCTTAACACATAAGCATAGATACTTCCAAAGATTTGTCCAACTTTGCCGTAAATCAAACCAAGGAATTAATCTCGTTTTAGACTAAAATGGCCAAAAAATAAAACAAAAGGTGCCAGAGTATTTTTGAAATTACAGGGGTGGGGAAAAGAAAGATTAACAACAGAAGTGTGATGACAATCTTTGGCTTAGCAATTCAGCATTTCTATTATTAAAAAAAAAAGTTGTAACACTGCCATTATGAACAACAGCAGTGTCCCTAAGTGAGCCACAAAAGCAAATCCTTAAAAGAAACACTGTGAGGCTTTATAAATTAATAGCATTCAGTTCAGACACATTAAAAAAACGAATGCAGAGAAGCAAAAGTATTCTGCTCAGGACAGCATACAAGCTAGCACTAAGACTTCAACTCCACCATCTTGAACAGCTTTATTCTAAAAACTATCTCCCATAAATATTTTTCTACTTAAGTGTATTTCATTATTTCCCATTTTACTTTAAAAAAAAATTACATCAATTAGGACAGAGGTATTCTCTGATAATTAGATCCAGATTTCAGCTGTCTGGGGACCTAAATTGGAAGGTTTCATAAACCGTATCTTGAATTAGGCATCAAAAATCTACCTACTACCCATTTATCAGAATTGTACATACTAGATAAACAGACTAATGCACTTGAAGATTGATGCAAATAAACTGGATAATGTCAAGAGGAGAGGACCAAGAAAGGTCAGAGGTCTAGAGAACACGACCTATGAACGAAGCTTTTAGGAATTAGGTCTATTTAGCCTACACACAAGATGCCTATATGGAGAGGTGATAACAGCAAATATGCGAAAGGTTGTTATGAAGAAGAAAAGAATCAGATGTTCTTCATAGCCACTAAAGAAAACCCAGGCTTGAATTGTGCTAAAAGATTTAGGTTACACATTCGGAAACACTTTTCAACCGGAAAGGTAGTTAATCATCCAAAAGGGGTTATGAATTCTCCATCACTGGAGGTTTTCGACAACCAGCTAAAACAAATGTCAGTGAACAGCCCAGCCCTGAGAAGGAAAGCTCAGCCATGCACGTGCCTTTTGGCCTATGATCCATGACAGACCGTAGCAGTCAAAGAAGGGGCTCTGCCCATCATCAACACAAACTTACAACCTACTCCTTACAGGCGGCCAGGGAAAACAATCTTACTCACAATTCCTCACCCGGTCCTCCTCTATGTCAGTTTAGACCCCAGAAATAAACTCCTCTCCCTGTACCCAGTGAGGAGCAGGTGAGCAGCATCACACTGAGCGGCTGTTCAACTACAAGAACGTCTCCCCAACTCACTGAACAGCAGAGGTGAAGTTCACAGTCCTCTCCATTTAAATGTACTTCTGTCCCCCTCAAGTGAGGAACCACTGACAGCACTGAAAAGCTACAGCTGTAAAAGAACTGCCGGTCACCTAAAGAAAATGCTGGTTTTCCTGCTCTGCTGTGTTTGCACTTGGAAAATCGTGGATAGACCCAAAGACAATTCAGAAAACACATTTGTTTTCCAACAAGCTGGTTTTTTTACAAAAAGACAGAAGCATCACAGCAAAATAGTTTGTGGAGAAACTCCTCCTTCCTCTCAAGTTTGCTGGCCTTGGGGTTTTTTGGTTTTAGGTTTCTGTTTCTAAAAAAAACACCACCTTTTACAACAAGATTTTTTTTCTCCTTTAATGAAATATTAGTGTTTTTCCCTATTCTACTGTAATGTTACAAAGAATAGTTGAACTGTTGAGAAGTAGTAGGCTTCTAAAGCATATTCAGTTGATATTCTCCTATCACTACCAATCTTAAGACTCAAATAAATACTGGATGCTCAAATTTACCATCATCTGATGGTCTACACCTTTACATTCACAAAGGAAGATTAACGCTTACCAACAGTAAGTGAATTTTTGAAAGCATGACAAAGGCAAACAGAAAAGTGCCAACCCATAAACAAACAACAGAATTTCAACAGTCAACTATCACTTAGGGAATCAACTACAAACAAGCACACTTTCACCCTTAAAGCCTAGCCAACAAAAGCTGAGGGTCCAAAATGCCTAATAAAATCAGCAGCCAAGTGATCTGTCTTCTATTAAATTGCAAGCCAAAAAACTCACTTCTCTATACACCAGTGTCTTGTACCAATCAACAGCAATTCAGTTTCGGCACGATTAACTCCAAGCCTATTTACAGTTGTCCAAGACAAAATTTCTGCTTCATTTCTTTCTGTAAGGAAAGTCCAAAGCCAGGGATTTGACACACAAGACAAATGCTAATGTCTTCTGCTTAAATAAACGAAGCCCGTTCCTCAGCCCCAACACTTAAGTGTGCTAACTCCAACCGGTAGCACACAGGATTCATGGAAAGGCATACAAGATACACGGATGTGCATTTCTGCAGATACATCGTACACCGGCTAAGCATGACTGTTGTAAAGACTTCACCAGCCAAGTCAACTTAAAGGTCCCCATGGGTGCTAGGCCATGAAAATGGTCACAGCACCCATCCCACTTTCCACAAGGGTTTGTAGAGAGCACCCCAAAAAAAAAATTTAATTACAAAAACTGGCTAGGGTGAGGTTGAAATTTCCTAAGAACTGCAGAAATCGGTTATGACAATATGAAACCTTCTAAAACACAGTTTTATGATGCAATAAAGCCATTTCTCTGCATCTTTGAGATGCAGAGCAGCTTATCACTTCTCTTAGGGTGAAAGATATCTCTGTCTATAGCATTGCTGAGCCCAAATAATTACTCAGTTTCTGTGAAACATTAAGAGCCTGTGCAAACTCAACTTCGAAATAGGCTTGAGTGTAGCAATGCCACCAAGGAGAGCAGAAGGAGCGAAGATCCAGTCAGAGGACGCAAATAGCATGGGAGTCTGCTCCAGCTTTGCTTCAGCCTGCGGCACAATGCCGTTCCACCAACACGAAACTCCTTCCCCACGTACTCAGATGCTTCCCAGGGCACAGCTCTATTGCTCCCAACATGCACAAAGGATAGATTGCCCCTTGACAACTTGCTTATCTCTGCTACCTTAAATATCATCCACAATAAAAGATTTTACAGAACTAAATTTTAAAAAATATTTAGCTGAAAAAAAATGAAGAGTTTATACAGCCCAGAAGTTCCTGAAGATAAGCTCAAGAAAATTACATATGCTCACCAAGGGCAAATTTAAAAAAAAAAAAAGTATTTGCACAAACCCTAATTTAACCATCCAAAATTCACAAGCCAAGTATGCAGCTAGGTCTCACCCACATTCAACTTGGGATGTTAATTCACAGCAAGTGGTACTTTCCCCTCAAAAAAACCCATTAAATTAGATCCTGTACATTGTCTAGAATTTGTTTGAACAAACAAAAAACCTAGTCTGGGAAACTTATGATAGCACTGTACTAATGACAATAGTTGTCATCTACCTGAAATGCTAGCCTTAATAAGCTATAACAATTAATTATTGATGTCCAACCTGAACACCATCTGCCTTTACACTATTCGCTAAACTCATGGTTTCACTTATGCTGTTGTCACGCATTTCAACAGACAGCATTTCTTCAGCAGTCCTTCCAGTTTTCAGTGTCTTGGTGTACTACACGCTGTAAGACAATCTACATAAATTTTTATTTTACTTTAATAAGATTAAAATAATTTCTTAATGAAAATAAGCAGGGGGTCATGTTGATCATTATAAGTAAAATCTTCAATTAATATTTCAAAAAGAAGTCCTTATATAAATTAAGCCAATTTTCCTAGATCAACAAACATGAAACAGAAAGGGGCTTCCAAATGGAACAGTTCTTCAAAAAGGTGAATTTAGCAATTATACCTTAGGAATCTCAAATTCATAAAGGCTGGGGTTGTTCAGCCTGGAGAAAAGAAGGCTCCGGGAGGACCTTAGAGCAGCCTTCCAGGACCTAAAGGTGCCGACAAGAAAGCTGGGGAGGGACTTTTGACAAGGGCATGGAGTGATAGGACAAGGGGCAACGGCTTTAAACTGGAAGAGGGAAGATTTAGATGAGATATAAGGAAGAAATTCTTCACTGTGAGGGTCATGAGGCCCTGGAAGAGGTTGCCCAGAGAAGCTGTGGATGCCCCATCCCTGGAAGTGTTGAAGGCCAGGTTGGGTGGGACTTTGAGCAACCTGGTCTGGAGGAAGGTGTCCCTGTCCACAGAGGCAGGGGTGGAACTGGGTGGTCTTTACAGTCCCTTCCAACCAAACCGTTCTAAGATTCTATGAAATCTGTAACACAGACTCTTTGGAAGGGGAACTAACAAGTCCAACACAAAACCTAACAAACTAAAAAGTGGTAACTGTGAGACAAAATAGAAATACAGAACAAAGACCTTCCTAATATTCAATAGCAAAGTTGCCAACTAAACAGCTGTAAGATCAGAATGACAGCAAATAATTTAATTTAAAGCCAATTTAATTAAATGCACACAACTGCACTTCAAATCTGAATACTAATCCAGTATCCTTAAATTAAATCAGTAATACAGCTCAACAGTAACGAAAAGGTGAAGTGCCCTCCTGACCGCTGGCAAGACGGGGTGCTCCCTAGGGAGGGAGCAGTGCCCCAGCCCGACACTGTTTCGCCAATGGTGCCACCTCAGCCCCAAAGGGTCACAGCTTTTACCCTGGAAAACACACAAATTTTAGACTGTCTTCAGCTGGAAAAGCTACAGGTCTAAACTACTTCATACATTACCGTATCCTGAGGAGTTGGGGTTTTTGTGTGTGTGACTATTGTACAACTGTAAAACATTTTGACAGAAAGAAATCAGAAGTGTACGCAAACATGGGGAGACACAATGCTGCATAATAAAAAAAAAAAAAAAAAAAGAGGAAAAAGTCTGTGCTTTTCACTTACACCTATCTAAGACAGCAGCAGATACACTCCAAGGATGGGATGGGACTCTGGAAGAGATAAAAAGATGCCTACACGCACTGTTACTTGTTTCCTCAGTGACAGGACCTGTTCTTACACCTGGCAGCCGCAGAAACACTTACCAGGTTTGCATGAACATAACCCAAGTTGGCCAACAAAAAGGAAATAGAAGTTACACTCAGCTCTGTTAGGCCGGGGTCGAGGGAAGAAGTATTTTATTTGCTGCCATAGAGGCAAACCACCAAATCCAATTTGTGTCTCTTATCCATTTAGTGAATTTCTACTGTCTCCAGCCCCTCCATAATCACATGGCAGTCTTGTCTCTTAACACGCCCTCAGGCCTGACAGAAAGAGAACAATATAGGTTAATGCACTGTATTTAGAGATGCAGCACAGTTCAAGACCAGTTGTGCTACATTCAGAACTCTTATCAGCAACAAGCCAGAAACTAACTCACTTAGGTTTGCCTTGCCTCCATAGAGCAACATAAAGCAACAGCAACTCACACTGCAACTGCCAAAAAAGCATTCCCAAAATATATTAAAAGCATCTCAATGCTAAGTTGTACAGCAAAGGCTGATCATCACAAGTTCAGAGAACTTCATCCTAACCAACAATTTCTCAAAAACAAGGAACTTGCAGCTAAACTTCATCTTTCCTAGCAAATGAAACTGTAGTAAAATGATAGTAAGAGCCCAGAGTACACATTAACCCTCCTCCACTTTTCCCCAGTCACCTAGGGTAACAAGCAAGTCTTCTTCAGGGGCTCCTACAAACGCTCCTGATCAAAATATCATCTTCCTCCTACCTCTGAGAGTACACACTCAAAAATCTTTTCAGATTATAAAAATCTGGTCTGTTCTCCCACTAGCTTTCATAAATCTTCTATTAATTATTACTTGTAGCATAAAGAACCATGAGATGTGAAACTAACATCTCAGTAGAGCACTCTACGAAGCTCCACACCACGTGTATGTCTACGTTGAACTCGACTCATCACTGCTATTTACATTTCATTTACTGATTGCTTAACCACCTACTACAGGGACACATTCCAGATACAAGGATGCACATTCCCAGAAGCTGAAATTTTCCTTTCATCGTTCAATCCTTTTCAAATTTATTCTTCTGGATTACATGAAGTCCAGCACTGCCAGAACTAAACCCTACTGCACAACCACTAGAGCGTGCAGCCAATTGCTTTGTCACTAGCATTAACCCTAAACACGTATGCACGCTTAAATTTACCTACAAAGGCTCTCTACAGGTGTCTCTCAAGATACCATACATATAGGATTTATTCAGGCTTTCAGGCCTCCTCCCAACTTTCAGTTGCCAGCTCCATGACTGAAATAAACACTAAAAGAAAAAAAAAAATTCTTAGATGGACTGTAAAGTAGGTTATTTTAAGTGGGATAAAGACAACAGTACACACTGGTCAGATCAAGCTCTAATGGTAGTGATACTGGAAGCCATTAGGATGGGAAAAAACACACTAGTTCTTTCTAGTTCCCTTATAAACAGGGGAAACTTCTCCCAGTTTGAGAATTAGAAGAGTTATATTCTGTAACAGAGACAACATCCTCAAAGCTAGATACTCCACTTAACAGAAAGTTGTCTAACGGGAATAAGAAGTTGATGCTGAGGAAGCTGAGGTGGGAACAACTCACCACAAAAAGGTCGTATATCTCGCACTGTGCTACAAGGCAGAAGTGATAAGTAGCAGAACCGTAGCCACACACAGGCTACTAAGTTTTACAGGGAACACAGGAGCAGTAATACAGTAATACACAGCTGCCAAAACCACAATTATATGTTAGTTTACAGAGACCTGGGGAATATGCACTGCTGCAGATGAGTCACGGCATGATGCTGTATTAACTCTACACTGCAAGAAAACACTCCAACAATATCCAGACCCATCATCCCACTCATTGCCTTATAGGACACTTCAGGCTGCACTGGGAATACCTGTATTCCTCCCAAAGAACTGTGAAATCCTGATTGTCAACATTCGTGCAGTTCAATCCCATGAATATCCCCCCTTTTTTTTTTCTTCCCCTTTATGTCCCATTTCACCCTCTCTCCTCATCCTCTTAACCATCTCACCACAAAAGTTTCAGGTTCTAAACAGATGACAAGCTCTTCTACCTCCTTGATAGATGGCTCTTGATATGTCCAAGTGTAATAATTATTTCAGCAGCAGCAAAAGAACGAGATTAAACACAACAAGAACAACCGCAACCACATCCCAAGCATTCACATACTAACTGTGCATGACAGAGCAGGGTTTTCAGGCCTGAGCACCAAGAACCAAAACACAAAGCAAACCTGTGAGGAGCAGCAACTTAGCCCTTCTGAAATCACGAGACCATATCGCTGGAACTGTTAAAACAATTATCTTGCTTTAACAACAGGCACAGAAATAAGTTACTTTACTGCCTCTCTCAGTATCAACAACCAAAAGCCTTTATGTCCAGATTATCAGTCAGTTTGAATCTGAAAAAGAAATCTGTTGCAGGAATATTTATGCAGCTAAGGTTACCAAAAGCAATGCAAAAATCATACAGGATTGAGAGTCTACAAGTGATAGAGAACAGGGGAATTAGACAGCAAGGGTACAAACCATCACAGGATTTACACCTCAGTTCACTTTTCTCCATGGCTCAGAGAATGACAGTTTCATGACTGAAGTGTTGTCAGAGAAAACAGAAACGCCTTTCGTCACCAGAAAAGTAGCTTGGGTTATTTTGTGTATTTAAACCTACTCCTCTCCGTCCCCATCCCCCAGGCCCCCCTCAAAAAAGGTTGTAAAGTATTTGTTTTTTCTAAATTGGCACTGCAATCACAACCGTTTGAAAAGTACAAACTTGAAAGCAAAGATTAAATTTTAATGCTTTGATTGATGAAGCAACAAAGCAGCATTACCAGCAGGGTGAAGAGAGAAAAATGGAAAGACTAACTGCTGATTCTGAGCAGCTAAAAACCAGCAGAAACCTTAGTCAAAACACTTCAATCGCTACACAGGCTGCAGAGAGCTTATTTTAAGTTAACAAATGTATAAAATACAGTAACCTGCTTAAGAGATCTCTACTTTACGACAACAAAATAAATCAAAAACTAAAATTATTAAAATTTTATTGCGCACTAGAAAAGTACTTTTGAAACAACACTTAAAGTACCAGATTCCAAATTGCGATTCACAAACCATGAGTCAATACCTGTACAGTCTTGGTCATTATCTTTATTTTTCCACTTGGATGAGCAAAACGGATGCTGCAGCATGCTTTGCTGTATCTGTACGGGGATGGTCAAAGTCTAAGAAAGCACGGTTTATGCAACACAACGTATACCAGGCAATGCCTTTGAATGCCAAAGTCTGTATTAGTTTGTAGCACCTCATCTGCTTTTTCAACAGCAGACTGCTTCCTTTTACATCTGTCTTCTTTTCAACATGAGGTCTTAAGTAGATCAGAGCATTTGTTCTCGCTTGTCGTCTTCCTTCTTCTATCCAAATTTGCTGTCTGAACAGATGGACAGTCTTAAGGATACCTCAGCTATATCCACTGGTAAACAAAACTGACAAGTGCTTACGAAATTTGCAAGTAGAAGAGGCAATAAAAAGCAGATAATTTCTCTAACAGTATTTCAAAAGATTACTTGAGACTTGCTTTAGAGAAACACATAAATTCTCTGCACAGTGAATTTCAGAGTTGTACAGCATATAACATGGGCTATAAACATTAAGTTTCAATAGGAATTGGCAAATCTCACAAAGTCCTGCCAGCAAGAACCATAGTCATAGTAACACAGTGAGCTCTTTAAGAGGCACAGGAAGGAACCCATGAAAAATACAGCACCTTTCCATCCAACTTGCAGAGAAGTTGCGTGAGACAGTAAAAAGGATGCTTGAACAAAGGCTAGTCTAAAACTGCACAAGTAAAGCTAAGAATCTCTAATATAACCTAGCTTCTATGTGTTAAAACCAAATCCAAGCCCCCTGAATCAGCAACAAAACAACTCCACCCTTTTTTGCTCCTGGAATCCTGTGCTATAGGAGGAAAAAGTTCCACGCTAGCATTTTTTTCTAAAGAAAAAAAAGCATAGTGCAGATAAACTGTTACTGGTTTAGCTTTGCTGAATGTTTAATAACAGTTTTTGCTTCATCTTCATAAAAGGCAAAGTTACTGCTCATTCTTCTGGTATCTGTAATTCATTAGTAATGTCTTCCCCGCCTCCAGCATGTTTTACAATGACTGAGGAGGGAATGCTTTGGGCCTGAACCACCTCAAGTCAAAAGCGATGATCACAAAATAGCAATCATATCTGTTTGACCTATCAAAATGTATTCAAGCAGGCTGAGCCGAAAAACATTAATTCCACAGAACCAGAAACCTACAGATGCCAACAAACGCCAATACAACGACCTGCTTCAGAAGTCAGTTCCTTCTATGTCCGACTACACATGTTCGGTTCCATTTTTCAGATAAAAAGTACCCTCAAGTGGCACACATACTGAATTCCCTTCCTAAACAAACATTTGGCTCACAGTATCTGAGAGCTCCCAGTTCGCCCACTTCCTCTTTTTCACAGTAGGCATTACCTGTCAGTACCATGAGAGTTTCTTCCTCCAGGTTGTATCTCAAAGGGAGCACTCTAGTAGGTCTGCAGGTATATCTAAACTATGCAGCAAGTCATGCTGGCAAGAAACCAAAATGAGTTTTAGAACCAGTAAAGCCCCCATCAGCTATATTGTTTTCAGAACACAACCAAGTACCATGGTACAGTCCTACACTGATAGCAGCTGGTCCACACATTTCTGTGTGGCTCAGAGAAACAAAGGAGCTTTGTGTTCCCACAGGATGGTATGCAAGTTTTGGTCGGAATATTGACTACCTTCACATTATAAAAGCAGATAAAAAAAATAGGTTCAGCTCTTCTGCTCGTTCCCCTTTGCCTTAATCTGATTCAGTTCCTGATTTTTAATCAGCATTGCTGTTATTGCACTATATGTATATTGTCAATTCATACCACGCTCTCTCCCCAGACAGAGGTAGTCT
This sequence comes from Cariama cristata, assembly GCF_000690535.1. NCBI lineage: Eukaryota > Metazoa > Chordata > Aves > Cariamiformes > Cariamidae > Cariama > Cariama cristata. The sequence continues at coordinate 8,702 of NW_009628281.1, read as the reverse complement.
TTTTGTTGTGAAAAACTGTAGCACAGCCCTCAGTTTTCACCTTTGGATATAGCCGCTCCTGAAAGCAACAAAGGGTGCTTGTACAGAAAGAACATTTTTGAAACAGATGAAGGGGGGGACGGGGGGAAGACTTCTGCATCTCCCAAACAGAGTTCAAATCAAGAACAGGGTAAAATCCATGCAATAAACAGGGATAAGGAATAGTGTAGCAAAGATCTTATTCTAATAAGTCATAAAAATTTCGTTCTATAATTAGAAGACAATCGTTACACCAATGTTCAGTTGTAGCTCAGTCAACTTACAAGGCAGATTGTATTGTTACAACTTCTAGTCAGCAATAAAAGTCCTATGCTGTTTTTCTTCCTTCTATTTTTTTTTTCCCAATCTTGCAGTTAGAAAGAAGACACCAGAAACAGCACTTGACCATTTCCCTCAATGGAGTAATAACTGCAAGTAAAGCTCATGTTTTATTTCCTAGAACCAGAACTTTATTCCAGCATCTCTTCAACAAGTGTTGACTCAAAACCTTAGGAACATGTAGGAAACAGGTTAATCAAAACCCTTATTTAATAGCTAAGACACTGTGACAACAGATAATCTTTCACCTTAGTGAATATTTCTGTCTCTTCCTCAAGTTTGTAACAGTTTTATATTAAGCTAACAAATTTTAGCAACAAAGACAGGCACTGATTTAGAAAACAGCTCTTGCAAAACTTTTTTTCGCATAGTGTAAACAATACTAATTTCAAGAAATGTTTGAAATTTGGATTACGGTAAGTAATACTAATACTGAGTAACTACTTCACTGCATATGACAAAAAGAGATTAAATCCCCTCTTGACATTCTATCTGAACTTCCCAGATGACAGAGTTTAAAAAAAAATAACACGCTTTCTTAAAAAGGGATTAACAATAGATACTCAAGAAATGTTGGGTAACTTTCTATATTGGTATTTCCTCTACAAAAAGATGGACAGCATGAGCAATACGTTATGCACTGGATGCTAAAAATCTTAACTGCCACTGTCAAGAGCAAGACTGTTGTCTTTTGTCTCACTGCACACCTTTGGCAAGCGATTGACTCCATCTTCTCTGCACCCTCCTCCTGAATATTGCTGTCTGTAACTAGGATCATCTTCCAGGAGCCTTCTCTTCTTAAGGCTGAAGACACCCAGTCTTCCCAGTCTCTCCTCATACGTGATGTGCTCCCAAACCAGTTTGGTGGCCCTCCACTGGACTCACTCCAACTACATCAACCTCTCTCTTTTTCCTGGGGAGCCCAAACTGGGCCCAAGGTGGATCACTGGACACAGCACTCCAAAGGCTGTCTCACAAGAAGTACCACACAGCACTGAAGGATCGCTTTCCCAGACCTGCTGGCTACACTCTTGCTAATGCAGATGCAGTCTAAGATGCAGTTTGCCTTCGTTGCTACAAGAGCACATCACTGACTCATGTTCAATTCTTGTCTACCTCAATCCCAATTTTAGGTAGCTCCTTCCTTCACTGTACTCCATCTTTCCTACATTTCTTCCACTAAAATTCCAAAAGCACACGACAGTCATCCGAATCTTGACAAGCCAGAAGTAGCTTCTGGAACACTACGCATCAGAGAAATTAAGGTAAAGAGAAGTTAAATTTAAGCAAGCCATAACAAGGCAAAACTGAGAACTCATTTGTAGCCTTACACAAACAGCTGTCACAAATGAGGCTTTTTGGACCAGCACTCCACTTGTCCGTGAAAAGGGTATGCCTACTTCAGAGTTGCACTGCTAATTAAAGACTCACCTGGGTTCCCTAAAATAGTTCAGCACTTGAATAACTCAGTATCTACTTTCTACTTGGGTAAATACAGAAAGATCAGCTGCAGGAAAGGAAAATGAGATGTAACGGTTTAGCGATATCATGAGATGTTCAATAACAGAAACAAGCATTTTGTGAAATCAAGAAGAAAATACTTCTATAGCTAAATGTCAGGGAAGACAATTTTGCAGTCTTTCAGCCCAAGTAGGACACAAGTTTAAATACAAGACAGACCAAAACGTGAATTAATGAATAAAATTTGAATTTTAATTTTGACTACTCATAAGCTACACAAAAGTATTCAGATAATAACTCTCCATTGAAACATAACATCAATCTATGTTTTCAGTTTCCCACAGCTTTTTTTTCTGAACACATTTTGCATTAAGGAGCTGAAATGCAGCTAGTACAACCACAAGTTTGGATTTTTTGTTTAGGGTTGGGAAGGCGGAACAAGATGACAGGGAGTGTTTTAAAGCATTTGGAAGGAAAGAAGAACTAGTATTTTCAGCTCTTTTGAATGTACAAGATACAATCCTGTATCATCCCACCTCCATAACATCAACGGACCCTCCCAAAACAAAGGAACATTCACATGGAGTAGTTCACCTCTGCTCCAGTAGCAACCTCACACATCACTAAGCAACAACACACTTCCTTCCTCTCTCTCACTTGGGTTCCACCAATTACAATCAGACAATCACCTAGATTCTGCCCAAGAATTAATCTCTTCCCCTTCCACTCTTATGAAAACTTTTCAATTAAGTTTCGCAAGCGAAACGCTCACAAAAAGGCACTGCATGACATCTATTTAGACGGCTGCCCTGTCAGGCGAACCTAACCATTCTGAAAGCACTCATCTTGTAATCATTCTGCTTAATGCCAGGAAAACACTTTACCTTCTCATCTTCAAATCAGAAGGGGATCAAAGGGGGATTTAAAAAAAGTGTAATTAAGACTGAAAACATTTGATGACAGTTTGAGAGCTCTGATCATTCAGCCCCCAAAAAACTGAATTATGTGACTTGTCTGATACTGTTACCTGTAATTTTGTATCCATATGCAGCCAGCTGTCCAGCCATATATTCACCATCCGAATTATTGTGTGAACATCCCCATGTACGAATCCAGATTTTCTGAGCACCAGGAATAATGCTGTTAATGAATGAAAAACGTAAGTTAAAATATGAACAAGCTTCCCCTTTAACCCCACTGAACAGACTCAACTAATTGTAATTCTCCAAATAGAAAATAAGCAACAGAAACACTAACAACTCCAAAACAGCTGGGGAAAAACATCATAATTACATGATTTTAGTGTAGTGGGTATTAGGTCTGGCTGGGAAAGTTACCTTTGTCCACAGCAACTCCTACGGCGCTGCGTTTTGTATTTGTGACTAAAACACTGTTGAGAACACACCTGTGGTTTAGCTGTTGTTGAACACTTCTCACACAGCATCAAAATCTTCTGTTTCTCACTGTGTTCCACCCTGCCACAAGCAGGCTGGAGATGGACAACAGGTTGGGAGGAACATGGACAGAACAGCAGACCCATATTGACGAAAAGGATAATCCGTACCAGATGACATCATGTTCTGCAAGAAAAACTGGGGGTTTGGTCTTTCCAAACCAGCCATTGTTCTGAGACTGGGGATCAGTCTGCTTGTGGGAGGTGGCAAGTGATTGCTTTTGCATCACTTGGGGTTTTTCCCTACTCTTTCCTTCACTTAAACTGTCTTTATCTCAACCCACAAGTTCTCTCGCCTTTGCTCTTCCAATTCTCTCCCCAAGCCTACTGGGAGGAAGGGTGAGCAAGTGGCTGGGTTGCTGCGCACTTGTTGGCCAGGGTCAATTCCACTTCTGGCAAGGAATGGGTTTTAGAATGGAGAAGATACAAGAGCTGCCAGGTAAGAGACTCAGTACACTGCAGTTATGTTTAAAAAAACCACAATAATAAAATCCAAACAATTAACTTCGAAAATTATCATATCATTTAACAAACAAGTGACCTTCAAGTGACCGCACTGAAGTTAGGCCACCAGCAAACAAACTGTTAGAGCTAAACTGCAACCTTGTGATGTTATGGCATCCATTAATTGTAGTTCCTTCCACACAAGCCAGCTTTATAAATTCTTAACTTAAGCCTGCCACCAGATACACTAACACTGAAAGCTCATACCCCAACCTTTCTGGGCTACAGAAGCAGCATGGCAGATGTGCACCATGGAGTTTGCATGCACAATGGTTTCAGCATCAACAAAAAATTCCACAAGAACTGAAACTCCTGGGATAACTGTGCCAATGAACTAAAGATGCCAGTACAAGAACAACACACATGCTGGAACACAATCCTTTGTCCTGCCCACATATTTTTTTTTTCCTCCCCCTACTCTTCTTTTTTTAAAGATACTTCCCCTAGCTAGAAATAGAAATTGGTTGACGGAGGATTAATGATTATTAAGTAGATGCATGCAACATGTTGCACATATACAATATATTTAGACTTCCTACTGTCTAAACAACATACATCCAATGTGCTTTCTTGGGTCAAAAACACTAAAATACAGCCTGCTAGATAATATATAGTACCTGAATACTTAGGAGAATGGAGTGCTAGTGCGAAGTGTCTATAGACCACCAGCTCAGCTGTACATACCGTCATGGTAAAACGGGGTCAATGCACCTTTATGGGGCTTCACTTAAACGTGCATTGTTCCGCTTATAAAATACCTTTTGAACACTAACAAAACACCAGAATTGAATGTCCTGTGCATCCCAGACATACTTTATTTTCATCTGTATAAAGCGGGGAAATTTCATCTACCAGCCTGAAACTAATGGGGGGAAAAAAAAACCCACCAAAACCGGCCAGCCTGAAACTAATGGGGGGAAAAAAACCCCACCAAAACCCAGATCTCTGAACTGCAGTAGAAACCAGGATCAGTAACTGCGTTCACCTATACTTTAATCAATTCCACTGCAGCAGAAAATCGATTCTGTTCTTACAGGAATTGTAAGAAGGAAAAACGCAAAGCTACGTTTTGTAGTTACTGCATACTGTTTCCACTGAAATAAAACAGCAAGTTCAAAAGAAGTTCCACTACATCACTCGCAGGATGTACAGACAAAAAGTACAGCCTTTGGAAACCCCAGGTTCCAGAAACCAGGTGGCAAGACTGAAGTAAGGAAGCTGTACCCTTGGTGGAAGAGAATCAGGTCAGGGAATACTTCAGGAAACCATACATACATAAGTCCCTGGGCCCTGATGGGATTCACCCACAAGAGATATGGACATACTGGAGATAGTCCAGCAAAGGGCCATAAAGACGATTAAAGGACTGGAGGATCTCTCATAACAGGAAAGGCTGAGAGAGGTGGGACTGTTCAGCCTGGAAAAGAGAGGGCTCAGGGGGATCTTATCAATGTCTATGAATACTTGAAGGGAGGGTACAAAGAGGACAGAGCCAGGCTCTTCTCAGCAGTGCCCAGTGACAGGGCCTGAGGCGACAGGCACATCTGAAACACGGGAGGTTCCCTCTGAACGTCAGGCAACACTTTTTGACCGTGAGGGTGATTGAGCACTGGTACAGGTTACCCAGGGAGGTTGTGAAATCTCCCTCTTCAGAGATATTAAAAAACTATCTAGGCACAGTCCTGGTCAACTGCTTCTAGGTGACCCTCCTTGAGCAGGGAGTTTGGACAAGACGACCTCCAGAGGTCCCTTCCAACCTCAACCCTTTTGTGACTCACAGGATTTTGTTCATATTTCTCATTCCAGATGTAAAAAGGTTACTCCACAGGACTGTATTTTGAGGAGCTCAGCTTCTATTTAGGTAATTAAGATGAAGACGACAATTTTTCAGAAGTGGTTTACACAAAAGCTTAAGTAACGGGAACCATTTTTCCAGTCTGATTGCTCCATTAATCAGTATCTCGATCATAACTGATTTCTACAGAAAGTTTGTAGGACGAGAAATTTGCTTAGGATTTATTATTCATTATCACCACATTTTATAAACACTATTTTACTCAGTTTTATCATGTATTCACATTTTACATTATGAGATAACGAGAACTTCCACCTTATTTTTAGAAGCTGATAGCGCACATAAGGCATGAGAAAAGTAACAACACAGGGCTGATGGAAGAACTTACCTGTCACTTGGGGGATCATCATCTGCCTGAACATTTTGTTGTGAATTGCGTTTTCGCACTTTTGGAAAAACGTTCTTTCTCACAAACTGCCGATCATGCGGTTTCAAATCTTCTGCTGACACAATATCTTCAATATCTTCAAGCACCGAATCACAGGCAGCAGGCATCTTCAAGAAACATTAGAGAAGACTGGTATTAGCAAGCATTTGATTACAAAACCAAGGCCGAGTATCTACTGCATATGTTCTCATAAAGAAAAGTCAGATCTATTTCTACATATACCTGCAATATACCATACATACGAGGGATATTGAGCACATAAACCCAATACCTATCCAGAGATATTTCCCGATACCCTCTTCCCCTGAGATCTTAACACAGGGAGAAAGCCACAAACCACACAGATTGATTTTTTTTTCCTCACGTGTACCTCGCCATCTTCCAATTTAAAAACCCTGCAGCTCCTCTGACACGACATAGCCAAGACACAAGCATTCTTAATCACGTCAGACATCATAGTGAAATAACGAGTTCATGTTACATGATAGATATGCTTCCACTCAGACCACAGGAGAAAAATGAAAGATACAGCATGCAAGTGCTTGCTTCAGAGGCTGTTCTGGTTCTTTTATTTGTGTGCTGAAAACTGGTGCACAGTATCTCAATATCTCTTCATAGTCGTTCTGAAAACAAACCGAACTATTTCTAGAATTCCTGATCCCACAGGCCTTTCATTTGAATTGCTTCCTTCATCAGGACAGCAAAATAAAAATTCCTGTCCTCAGGTACAAGATGTTAAACAGCTATTCCCAGCTAACACAAAGCAGCTGGATTATCATCTGGCTCATATAATACAGAAGATCATTAAAAAGTAATTATATTTTCCACAAGAAAGGAAATATATAAGTATATATATCTCCCAGCAGATCTCAACATCCAGATCAGTTTTCAGGAAAGGAAAAAAGTTATTTCCTCAAGGAGCCTATAAAAAATTTACCACATTAATTACACACCTCACACTGTGCTGTGTATAATTCTTAATCCAAGTAAAGCCTGATTTACCATTGGAAAATTGGTTTTGTACATGTCTCAACAGTTTATACTAAGGAAATCACACAAGTGCATTTCAGAGTCTGCAACGAAGAACAAAACAAACAAGGCCTTAATTTCTTTAAGGCCAGATTTCAGTAACAGAAAATTCAGGCCACTGGCATACAAAATACTTTCAGGTGCTGCAAATGAATTATTCAAGAACATAGGTTAAACACCTGTGCATTTTCCCAGTCTGAGTCCTTCAGTCAATCCTGCAAAATATACTTCAAAATAAAACTTCATATAACCTGAACCATTATGCATCTGCATTTAACTTAAAAAGAATATAATGATGTCACAAAGAGGATGCATCTGACAAAAATATTTAAGCATTAAGCATTCTTCTAGATCAAAAAATCTCAGAAGCTATAAAAAACCACAGCAAAGGACAAACAAAGGTAAAAATCTGTGAAAAGTCTAGCAATTAAGAATAGTCGGGGGGGAGGCGACATCCCTTACGTTACCTTATAACACTAACAGTATGTACAAATAGGTACAGTTATCAACTCAATACAAGGAAGGAAAAAAAGATTTTGATTTGGTTTTTTTTTTCTCTCTTCCAGAAAAATATGTGATATAACGGAGCAGCTGGCAAAAGAAATAAGCTTGGTTTACTTCAGCGGTCCACAGAAGAAAGAATACAACCAAAATAAGACTCATACCTTTTTAAGCAAGGTCTAAATCCTCTTGGATAATAATCCTGGGGAAAAAAAAAAAGAAAAAAACACATGGCATGAACAAGAAGAACTAGCAGACAGAAAGCCATGAGTTCACGATATTTTCCAACAAGCGTTTGTCCTCCCTTTGCAGAAATATGTTTCCTGCTCAGTTTGACCTCATTAAGACCAGGTGCACAGGCAGACAAAGTGGCACAGTAGCCACATTTTCCCTGTCCTTCCCTCAGCAGAGGCACTACTCTTTTGGCTCTTCTTTTACAGAAGTTTTTTGTGAAAGCCTAATGTATTGAAGTTCTTGCAGATCTCCTCCAGATTTCTGTCTTTAATCAGACATTTAAATTTTTGAACA
>NW_009628281.1:0-595 GCF_000690535.1 Cariama cristata | reverse complement strand
GAAAGAGATTAACAGTAAGTTTTAGCTAGAGACATTCACAACTCTTTTTAATTACAAACACAGTAAAGTTTTTTTAGAATAGATTACTCGATATCTGTACTAGTTCCATATGCATGCATGAAACGTCTTCTTCACAAGCAAATAAATACAGATTCCTGCAGCTACTGATACATCGACTGAAATAAGAGGCAATATAAAATTACAAGTTAACGTATTCTTCTTATACTGTCAAGTTGTACCTACAGAACTTTAGATTTCTGCTTTAAAAATGAATGTTAGTAAATAAAAAACAACCAGCACGTCTTTAATGTCTTGACACACAGAAAACTTCCCTTGCCCCAGCCTATTTCGCTCACCCCTCCTTGACCTTTTTGTGCACACCAAGGGAGCACTTCTCTCCACAGGGAAAACTTCCACCCAGGTGGAAGAGGATTGCTCTTTCCTCGATTTACCAACAGGTGTCTCCGATAAAGCTCCGGGCTTTAATCCCCGGGCTTACACAGAGCAGAAGAAAAGCGGAGGGCTGATATAAACCAAGGCCGACCCAACGCCCGGCTCGGCTCCCCTCAGGGCCCCGGGGCACGCTTGTTCCGTG
>NW_009628280.1:111462-113824 GCF_000690535.1 Cariama cristata | reverse complement strand
TTTTTTTTTTACAGATGCTCGTAATTTTCTTGGCAAGCCCTTACAGACTTAGCAAGCATTTGTTGCTCAGCCACGTTTGCTGGTCGTGCTGAGCAGATGCCGTGGCACAGTGTCTGGCAGGCTGACTGATGGGTAACGGACGGGCTCTTCTTTCTGTAGATCTCCAACTCAGCAACACACACAGCTTATTTTTAGAAGCTTCTAGAAATGACAAGCAGTGTGGGACTTTTCCTCCTACATTTTTGTAAGACGGTCATGTTCCCATGATCCACATGGCAGCACCACTGTCCAAAGACTCCTGCATGGTTATGTGTGGCTGGTACTCCTGGCTCAGTTTTAAAGGAAAATGCACTACGAAACACAATAGCAACAACTTCTGTAACTCTCCGGACCATGCGGAGCAGCGTCATGAAGCCGTACCCCGGCTGACGCCCGTGGGATTGTGTGCGGGGGCTTCGGCAGCGCTGCCCACCCAAGGCAGAGCCGTGCTCCGCTGCCAAGGCTCTCGCCTCTGCCCTGGATGCTCTGGCAGGTCCAGCCTCGGTTTCTCTGTGCTGTCTTTCCGCGCTGCAGCCATAGCTGTTGATGTACCGTTTGCTACGGACACGGGGAGCAGCGGCAGGCTTGCCTCTGCACTGGATTTGGCAAAATAGACCTTGGGAGTATTTCTGCTGACTGGTAAAATTGTGTCATTTCTGATTTAAAACAACATGTATTGGAGCACTGGCAAAGAGCACGCTGGTGTTTGTATTCTTTATAGGCACTGAAGGTGATCCAGGGTATTACAAACCAGTACGCCCTGTCTCGGTACCCAGCAAACCGATTAAAGTGGAAAGAAAAAAAAATACTGCTATCAAGCAGCTGGAAAATCATGATAAGATGAGGTCAAAATAGCGTGACTTCTGCAAAGGCAACCTGTGCTTCACTAGTTAATCTTCTTGAATTGTTTTAATGTAGCAATAGAGGAGCAAATAAAGGGAAATGGTTGGTACAGTTTATGAAAATAAGGGAAGGTCAATGAAGCATAGAGCTATTATAGCGGAGAGCAGAACAAAAAGGAGTGAAGGCAATTATACCAGCAGCGATAAGACGGTAATGTCTTTGATGCAGAACAGCAACTGCCTTGCCCGAAATCTGATTAAGGCTTTCAGGTTCTTCCTTATCCATAGAAATTGTTACAATTATTAATAGTGGTTGCAGTATAAAAAAAAAATCAACCTCTGAAAACTGTAAGAGGAAGGCTATTTAAGGAAAAATTTGGAACAATTTTGAATAAAAGTATGCAGATGTTCAGAGTGATATTTGCTTTAGTGTTTTTAAAAGTTGCATGGAAATGCCTTCCATGCTATGGCTAGCTTTGATAATATAATACTCATGAAAGAATAAAAAGCTGCAGAACATGTGAAGGATGCCTGTATTTGAGATAAATTTTGAATCTGTGAATATGTCTGAGAGTAGGATTTAGATGCTCTCAGTCTGGTCACTGTAAGGAATTTGTGTCATTAACTGTCGTCCTTTCTCTTCTAACCCTAAAAGATGACATAGCGGAGACTTAAGCATGGCCACTGAAGAGTAAAATTTTCACTTTAAAAGCCTTTGAAAAGTTACAGAGCTGCTGTTTGGTTTCTCTTCAGCTGATTAATTCATTTAACTGGATTAAACAGGCTTTTGCCGATGAGAAGCGAGACCAGAGGAGGCTGCCCTGTGCCGGTGTCGGTGCCGGGGGCTTTCAGGGCAGCACTCCTGTGGTGGCTGCTTCTCGGGTGAAGAGATGCTCAGCCCAGACAGGCTGTAAGATGTAAACTCACCTAATGACAAATGATTACACTTTGTTCTCTTTGTGAAAGACCAAATTTTATTTGGAGTCAGGTGTACCTTCCAGAAGGATGCCCAGCTTTGGCTTGAAGACAGCACAGATGGAAAATGTACAGCTTTCCTCAGCTGTTTGCCCAGCAGCTCAGCTAGGTTTTTTACCTTCTTTCCAGTATCAGTTTATCTGGCTTTTGTCTGCACTTCCTCAATTTAATTAAAGAATACTTTGCCAGGCAATAGTCTCTCTTTGTAAAAGTATTTATAGACTGTATTCGGGTTTTTTAAACCAAACCAATTAAACTTTCACAATGAGATGTTTTCCAAGATCTGTAGCCTTTTCACTGGCTTTTTTTGTACAGCCTTTTCCATGTTTTCTGTATCTTTGGAGAAGCCAGCTGTACCCTGGGCTGCGTCCCAAACATCATGACCAGCGGGTCGAGGGAGGGGATTCTGCCCCTCTGCTCTGCTCTGGTGAGACCCCCCTGCAGTACTGCCTTCAGCTCTGGGGTCCTCAGCACAAGAAGGACATGGACCTGTTGGAGTAGGTCCA
>NW_009628280.1:109136-111116 GCF_000690535.1 Cariama cristata | reverse complement strand
CAGCCTGGTCTGGTGGGAGGTGTCCCTGCCCATGGCAGGGGGGTTGGAACTGGGTGGGCTTTAAGGTCCCTTCCAACCCAAACCATTCGGTGATTCTAAGATATGTAGCGGAAGGATGCACAATGTTCTGCCTCTCATTTCAGCAGTGCATCTCGCAGAAACAAAATCACCTTTTCCCTCCTATGCTTAGCCCTGGTTCTGGCTTCTCTATTCTTATCTCCTGCTTTTTTTTGTTTAGCACTTGAGTAACTTGGGTAACCACTATTTCTGCATTTATACCTGCCAACCATTTTTTTTTTTTTAATCCCAGAGGATCCATTAATTAAAAGATTACGATTACATGGTTGTAATTCTGGATTAGATTTGGAAAGGAAAGGATTATTACCGTATGTAAGTGTATGTGTGCGAGAGTGCTGGATTACAAAATATCTTATTAGATAGAATATAGCTTTACAAAGGTTACTAATTTAGCTTTTTACATGCTGAATTTTATTTTAATATAGCAAAAATTCTTAGGTTGAGAAGGCCTTGCCACAGCTCTAAAGCTGCGTTGTAAGATTTATGTATGCCATGAGGTCTTATGCAGGTCCTCTGCATGAAAGAAGTTCAGGTTTGATGGATATATCATATTCTTTCTACAGCTCAGCTAAATTACTAATTACAAAGCTAAACTGAAATCCAAAGTCATGTTTTGGTTTGTAAAATGAGAGGGAAGATTGTCCAATGCAACTTTGTCTCTGTGCGGTGTGTCCCAAATGACCGATTATCCATCTAAAGGAAGATGCGTTGGTCATACTATTATTGTTGGAAACTTGGAATTTTTGTACACCCACGGAGAAAGATCTTCAAATGCTCTGGAGTCTCCCTTCCTCTCATCCTTGCTGTCAACTTGGGTATTTGTCAAACGCTTTGCGTTTGGTAAATCTTAACAACTTACTGGTTTGAATTACATCCTAGTACTGAGACAATCTTTCCCTCCCCCAGTAGCTTCACCTGCAGCACCATGATGCAAATAACGTCACAGCATTGATGCTGTGCAAGAGCAGGCTCATGCCTTGTTTGATCCCTTCAGGATGAAACACATACCCCCCAGCTCCTTGGGACCCAGGGGTGGAGCTGCTTCACTTTCATCTGCAGCCAAGACTCTTTTCCCCCCCTTTCTCACCTGCTAGAACTGGCAGCTGATGAAATGAAGTTTGGGCTTTTACTCAGAATCGGCGCGGTACAAATGTGAGATACAGGTGTGTTGTGCTCTTTTCCCTTTTGGTTTGCTTGGCTGCCGCCACTTGAGAATTTGTGTGCGCTCATTAGAGGCATAACGCGATGATGGAGGAGTTACTCCCTGGTGAACAAAGCCCCTCCTGGTGAGATTTCACTCTGAAGATGATCTTAAAATATGACAAATTCACTTTGATGTCTGGTCTGGGATTGTTACCCCTTCAGAGGCACGATCTTGCTGTACCAGCGTAGATACCTTTCTATTGCTGCTACAGTCAAGTGTTACAATTTTAATTTTACAAATTTGAAAATGAACTTACTCAGATGCTCTCAGTTAAAGCCACATTTCTGAGATAAACCCACTGTGTTCTGGCTGAGGACTGTATCTGATCACAATAGTATTTAGTCAGAACTTACTCAGATGCTCTCAGTTAAAGCCGCATTTCTGAGATAAACCCACTATGGGTTTACAGGACTGTGTCTGATCACAATAGTATTTAGTTCGTTATTCTGTAATCTGCAGCTTGTGAACTGGTTGTCTTCCTGTGACAGCGACGTACGGTCTGTGGCGTGTAACTGAAGAACTGGTTGTCTTCCTGTGACAGCGACGTATGGTCCGTGGCGTGTAACTGAACTTAGCGTTTCTATTGAGCTTAGTGATTTAAGTGCAGTTAATGTCTTTATTAATCCTTATTGTAGTCTGTATGATCATGTTTTCATTTCTAGCTGACAGAGAAAGAACATTTAGTTAATTATGTGGTG